>NC_057801.1:332244923-332462410 GCF_018294505.1 Triticum aestivum
GACCGTAGCACTCCGACACAAGTTCGTTTCCTCCGTTTTGTGGTACGCCACACCCCTCCCGATCAACAGGACCCCCGTTTCGACCGTAGGAGGCCCGTTTTGTCTGTTTTGTGGTACGCCACACCCCTCCCGATCAACAGGACCACCGTTTCGACCGTAGGAGGTCCGTTTCCTCCGTTTTGCGGTACGCCACACCCCTCCCGATCAACAGGACCCCGTTTCGAACGTGGTCGGTAGAACACAAGGTTGTTTCCCCCTTTCTGCGGTATGCCAGGCCTTTTTTCCATCGCCTGTTCTGTCCAAGCCGGTTGGCTCCCACGCGTTCCGTTGCCTCCCGATGAAGACGACGCATCCCATTGCCTCCCCATGAACACGACGCATTCTGTTGCCTCCCCATGAACACGACGATGACGTTGTTTCTCCGTTCCAACCCAGCCATGTATACGAGCCACTGTACGTACGTGTACATGCTACGTGCGCGCCTCTACTATGACATGTATGTGCCTCTACTACGACACGTGCGCGCCTCTACATCGACTAGTATATATGTACGTACACGTTCGCGACCAGAATGACAACGCAATGTATGCTTCGACCAGGTGGGTCCCGACTGTCAGGCACTTCCTTGCCTGCGAAGATGTAGCTGGTGGGTCCCAGCAGTTAGGGGGGCGAATCGGTTTGGTTTTTTTGCCCGGACGCACTTCCTTGCGTGCGAAGATGTAGCTGGTGGGTCCCAGTAGTCAGGGGGGCGAATCATTTTTTTTGCCCGGACGCACTTCCTAGCGTGCGAAGGTGTAGTTGGTGGGTCCCAGCAGTCAGGGGGGGCAAATCGTTTTTTTTTCGGACGCACTTCCTTGCATGTGAAGATGTAGCTGGTGGGTCCCAGCAGTCAAGGGGAAATGTTTTTTTCGCGAAATACGGTGGCCCGTCTGGTGGGTCCCCACTGTCAGGTGGAGGAATAATTATTTTCCGCGTAATAAGGAGGCACTTCCTTGCTGCGGCCGTGGACCCAGCTGTCAGCCTCTCCACGTACAGTCCACGTCCGATGGAAGTCGTTCCTTGACCACGTTGACCACGCCGCGCCGAGAGCACCACGGCTGTGGACTACGGTGAGGCCTAGGAAGGGGACAACGTGGAGTCGGGGAAGACTTGGCAGTGGAAGCCCGCGGAGAGGAGTATGAGGGTTCATTGTTTCGGCTGCGTTGTGAGGCTGTCGTCGCCGCAGGGCCTGGCCAGCGGTGGGAATAGTAGGGGCGGTGAGGCCTCCGCGGCAGCACATCCGGCCACGGGAGGCAGGAGCATGCGACACGACCGGCGCTGCTTTGGGTGGCTGGAGCAAGAAGACCAGAGGTTGAAGAAGCACTACGGCCGTTGGATGGACATCGTACAGTCACTGGAGCTAGAATCATTTATATTGACTAAGTTGACAAAGCCCTCCGTCCCCGTCAACTTAGTAGGCCCACAAGTCAACCTCCCACCTAGGTGGGTCCCAGCTAGCAAGGGGGGTATTCATTTTTTTGTGCGTAATAAGGAGGCACTTCCGGTGGGTCCGAGCTGACAGTAGGGGGAACGTTTTTTTTCGCGAAATATTGTGACTCGTCGGGTGGGTCCCAACAGTCAGGGGCAAACATTTTTTCGCGAAATACTGGTGGCCCGTCTGGTGGGTCCCCGCTGTCAGGTGGAGGAATAATTATATTCCGCGTAATAAGGAGGCACTTCCTTGCGGCTGCCGTAGACCCAGCTGTCAGCCTCTCCATGTACAGTAATGTTCCGATGGAATTCGCTCATTGACCAGATTGACCACGCCGCGCCGAGAGCACCACGACGGTGGACGACGGCGAGGCCTAGGAAGGGGACGATGCGGAGCCCGGGAAGACGCGGCAGTGGATGCCCATGCAGAGAGGAGTACGAGGGTTCACTGGTTCGGCTGCGCTGCTGTCACCACAGAATAACAGGGGGTGTTGGTGAGTGGAGTGGAGGGATGGCCTCGCCAGCGGTGGGAGTAGTATGGGGGCGGTGAGGCCTCCGCGGCAGCACAGCCGGCCACGGAAAGCAAGAGCAGGCGGCACGACCGGCGCTGCTTTGGGCGGCTGGAGCAAAAAGACCAGAGGTTGAAGAAGCACTACGGCCGTTGGATGGACATCGTATAGTAAGTCGAGCTAGAATCGTGCATATTGACTAAGTTGACAAAGCCCTTCGTCCCCGTCAACTTAGTAGGCCCAATATACTGGTTCCCAGCTAGCAGGGGGGTATTCATTTTTTGTGTGCGTAATAAGGAGGCATTTACTTGCGTGCGGCCGTGGACCCAGTTGTCGGTCTCTCCACGTACAGTCCACTTCAGATGCATGTTGGTCATTAACCACGTTGAGCAGGCCGCGCCGAGAGCACCATGGCGGTTGACGACGGCGAGGCCTAGGAAGGGAACGACACGGAGGCAAGGAGGACTCGGCAGTTGTTTCCCACGCAGAGGGGAGTATCACTGTACAAGGGTTTACTGGTTCGTCTGTCGTTGCCGGACAATAACAGCATGCGTGGGACTGTGGGTGAGTAGAGGGATGGCTAGGCCGGCGATGGGAGTACGGTGGGGCGGTGAGGCCTGCGCGGCAGCACAGCCGGCTGCGGGGAGGAGGGAACAGGCAGTCCTGCCGGCGCTTGTTTGAGCGGCTGGAGCAGGAAGAGCAGAGATTGAAGAAGCACGACGGCCGTTGGATGGACATCCAAGAGTATACAGGCCATCTTTAAAAAGCCTCAAATCTGTGGAAAACAGCATACAACCCATCTGCCATTATTTCAAATAATTTACAGCCCATTTGCTAATTCTTACTGGTTTTTTTGGAGGCCATATTCTTTTTATTAGCATTACAGCCCATATTGTGGCCACGGTTAAAAAATTATACGAAATTTTGCATATGTCGGTGCGGTCTGAACTGTTTTTAATCCCGAAATTTTGAGTCACATTCAGACTGATTTTAAAAATAAATGTATATCAATATAAAATCCAATAAATTGTTCACACATAGAAATCAATGCAATTTAAAATCTCAAAATGAAAAAAAGATATTTGAAACTAATTGTCGGTTTGATGTGTTTTAAAAATGTACAACCCATTTCTCATTACTGATAGGCCATTTTCTCGGCCAGTCGAATGAAGCTCTCCTCGTCTTGAAAGATTTGCAGCCCAAGAGGCCTGATAAAGTGAGTTACTTGACAACTCACAAAAAAATTGGGCTAGCCATTTTCAGAAAGAAAGAAAACTACTGGGCTGGTCTGTGGTAAACATAAAAGAAAAGGTTGTCTAGACAGGCCAGAGTGTCCCACACAGCCCTGTTGACACCGTGCTTCCATTTCAAAAACAAATTAGAGAAATGCCACTCCAATTATGGCGATTCATAAAAATGCCACTACAATTTCCAAACTTTGAAAAATGCCACTGCAATTTTTGCAAACTTTGAAAAACGCCACTGCAGTTTGCAAAACTTTGAAAAATGCCACTCCAGACTTCGAAAAATGCCACTAGGAATGGCATGAAATCGCATTTTTCAAAGTTTGGAAATTGAAGTGGCATTTCTCGGATACACCAGATTTGGAGTGGCATTTATCAAATTAACCCAAAACAAAAATAACTGGGCGAGCTGCTGGGTCCCTGCTGTCAGCCGCTCGTTGTGCAATTCTCTCGTTTATTGACTACGTTGACAATGGCATGGGACCCAGATGTCCGAAATACACTAGGAGGAGCCATTTTTTATAGGCTTTAAATAAGGAGGCACTTGCTTGCGTACTGCCATGACCTTGACGGGTCCCTGCTGTCATCCTCTCCACGTACAATCATCGCCTGATTGTGTACGCGTCAACTTGCTAGGCCCACAAGTCAGCCTCTAAACCCATGGAGGACAAATACAACCCATTTGAAAATATAACAGCCCATTCCATACGTTCAAACGGAAAGTTCAACATTCAGAGCAATGTAATAGGTCTGATCCACATACAGAGTACTAAACTTCCACGTTGACAACCATCATAGCCAAGTTAACTATCTACTACCACTAATACTCTAGTAGCGTACAAGTACTAACTTACTCTTAGCTAACTAGACGATGCCGGCCGCCATCTGTGGTACACGCTAAACGCCGGCACCGGCGTCCTGCGCCTCGCCTCGGACTTGCCAGAGGTGCGATAGGGCGCGTTGCTCGTGCATGTTGTCCCTTTCCATGTCGGCATGGTCCACCGAAGCTTCGGCTTCCAAGCAGGAAACCCACTTGACGAGCTGGTAGTAAAAATCGGCATCGCGAATGCTTGCGTGCCCGACAGCCTCTAGGGCTATTTGACGGGCGCCGACCTCCACATCGTCGGCCCAGTTGCGAGTGCTCTGCTCGCGACTCAGAGTGTCAGTGCGCTGCTGCTCCATGTCCTGCTGGAGACGCAAATCGGTGATAGGCTGCTCCTCCGCCAGGTCGTCGCGCTCCAACAACTCCTGCTCCTCCGCCACGTGGTCACGCTCCAACAACTCCTCGATCTGCGCATTGCCATCTAATGACAAATAGAATGCCTCCTCCCTCCATCTGCCTTCCGGTGAAAAACCGAACACTAGTTCTGGCGGTGACCGCCTCCGGCGTCGCCTACCCCGAACGGGCAGGGGCATGGCGAGCGACGTTGGGCCGGTGGGGGCTTATGAGGATATGGCGAGTTGGGTCACGGTGGCACCGGAGAAGGCCGGGAAATAGTACTTATAGGGGGAAGGTAGCGTGACGGTCATCAGAATTCAATGCATAATGGCTTAGCGCGCCAGCTTGCCGTGGAAAATTAGGGAAACTAAAATTATGACTGTGTCGTCCTGTCCCGTCTGGGTCGCACGCCGGCATGGCGGTCAAACGAGTGCACTCGAATCATCTCCCTCCTTGTCAATAATGATTCCACGGATTTAAAAACCCCGCAACAATTAAAGTGTATCTTTTTTCGCATCAGTTAGCTTCCTTAATTACGGCCGGCTGCATGCAGGCACTCAGAATCGCTCGCAGGCAGTACGCGAAGCAGCATGCAATGAGTCGCAGCCGAGGGCACGCATGCAGCCACTTAAATCGATGGAATTGATTAGGCTTAAACTTCTGCATGCCGTTAATTATTGCCATGCCTTGGTCTTGCTGCTTTGCTCATAGGACTAATAAACCCGGATGGAGGGAGTACCTTGTTTGGTGAGAGGTTTGAATTAAGCCCTGCAAACCGGAAAGGAGGTACTAGTAATGTCGGTTTTTTGTGTAGGATTATCCTATCCTTTCAATACTGTAATGTCGGTGATTATGTGTCTTGTAACCGGATCTTTATTATATGAATGAGAAACGTATTATCTCGCAAACAAAGGAAAGGAGGTACTAGTACGTGCGTGATCCGCTATTTATTCATGTAGGATCGAGTAGGTCGTTTCTTGAATTGAGCCCTGCAAACCGGAAAGGAGGTAGTACGTGCGTGATCCGCTATTTATCCATGTAGGATCGATAGTGTAGCTTGTCAGTTTATTCAGAGGTAGGCATTTTTATCCGTGTAGGATCGATAGTGTAGCTTGTCAGTTTCTTCAGAGGTAGGCATTTTTATTGAAAAAACTGCCACTTCGCATCTTGCGTCGCAAATAAAACTGCCAGGAGCGCATTTGTATGCTAGCTAGTGATCGATCAGTAACTTGTAAACACTGAGCGAACAGAAATAAGTAACTGTTAATATATCTCAATGATTCACAGATCATATATAAATATGTAGCTCGAAAAGCAAAGATCAACCACTTTGGATCTTGCATCGCAACTAAAACTAACTAGTACGATTCCCATACCTAACATCAACATGTTAATGCATCTCAATGATTCACAGATCATATACAAATATGTAGCTCGAAAAGCAAAGATCTAGAAAAAACAACTGTTCTTCCTGCTAACATGGATGCTTCTCTTGGCCAACATTCAGTACAGACTGAAAGACAAATTTGTTTGTGAAGTCTACAATTCCCCTTGCAAACGTAAGTGGTTTCACCAACAACTGGAACGATGAGAATGAACCACACATGATGGAGGAACATACACTGCAATATGATTTGGTCTTCTCTCGATCACACCGCGAGACTATTTTCGGAATATAAACTTTAACTTAGGGAAAATGATGCCCATTGTATAATCAGACCAAAGCAATGAAGCACCTAGTTTTGGCCAGTAAATAGTACAGTACTACTTTTCTGCAGTCCATGAAGTGACTATCCAATCTTTATGTCTATTTTGAAATGGCACTGCTTGCAGTGATTATACTATTCTCTTGTGCAGTTAAACCAAAATTGCGGACACTTTGCTTGTTTGCCAAATAGCAACGGGAAGACATCTCTGTCTGCACAAATATCAAGCAGCTAGTAAACATATACCACACCATGTTCGCAGTGATGGAAGAGGTGAAATCGATACAACCGAAATTGAGCATCCAATCATTGAATCATGTCCTGCACCTCCAATGTAGGTCCACCCTACCAATAAATTCACATGCAAACCACTAGTATTACTATCTAATGACAATACAAAAAGAGTAGCAAGATAGTAGCAAACCATGTACCTTCGTAATGAACAACTCATAGTGCCACCAATTGGATATAAAGGTTTGGAAAAAAACATGCTCCTAATGTTGAACTAGTTGGACTTTTTGTGCAGTTCCACTAAAATCAAGCATCCCTGTTTGCATAGATATTGAAAGTGTGATTACTATAAAAGTGGCACTAGTTGAAGCATAGACTCACAAATATAAGCATTCCAATTTCTTAATGGGAAAAGGTAGCAAGACTGTTTCTGACCACCTGTTTGAAGGAATAAATAAAGCAACAGCGGCTGATGTCAGGAAGGCATACATAGTTTTTTCTAAAAAATTGAGCCATTCCTAACCTTTCCTCTTCTTTTAAGCAAATTTTGTGCAGTTCTAATAAAATAAAATGCCATCACCGCCTTGACAATTCAGTGACACTGTACAATAGGAAATGACTTAACATTACATCATGATGTCGGGTATGTAGTCAACAGGCATTAGAGACAAACATACAGACCTCCTCCGATAACATAATGAACATTAATTTTAACAAAGGTGTGACTAGCTTTACCGGGATAATTTGAGTGAACTCTACACCCTCTGTTCCTTAATATAAGACGTTTTCGCGGATCAATTTAAAGTACCTAAACGTGTAGTATTTAGAAAAAAAGGTAGTAGTTTTCTTGAGCACATATCTGGGAAAGCTTGCCACACTTTATTTATGTCCATACGCTAATGCAACACCATTCGAATACTACAAATATACACTAATCTAGTGGCTAGTGCAACAGTAGAGTAGTTAGTTTATTGCAAGGTACAGTACAATGGTTTTATTGAACAGATTTCAATAAACTCTAGCACTGGAAGGTTTCTATAAGAATTAACAATACAAAATGTAAAGGTAACAAGTTTCAACATTTGTATACTAGTTGTGCATGAGCATTAAACCAAATACAGAAGTCTGAATGTAACTAGCATTATTAACTAATGACAGTATAAATAAATTGCAAACCATGTACCTCCAAGGTAAATATCATTTCGAACTCGGGGGGACCTTAAAAATTGCTATCCGAATCTTGATAATCGATCAGACATAAAAACCTGATCGAACAAATCAAGAGAATAGCCGGAGGAGGAGGTGCCCACTCTTGACCTTTCCTCTTGTCTTCATAATTGTCCGTGCAGTTTAACCAAAATAAAATGACATCAGCGCCTTGGCATTTTGGTTCCACTGTACAAAAAAATTAACTTATCTCATGAAAGTGAGGTATGTAATCTATAAGCATTAACAGTGCAAAAATCTGAAGGTAGTAACAAGTTTCATTGTTGGTATACTAGCTGTGCAACAACATTAGAATGCCTTAGCTGAAAAATCTTTAATACCTCCACAATCAACAGCTAACCCTGAAATAATCTAGTGACATTAAATGGCATTGCTTAAATTTATCGGTGGCATTAGACTAAGAGCGGCATTAGTTAAATGTGGCATCACTTTAGCAGTAGCATTGCTTGACTTGACTGCTGGCGTTATACTAACAGCAAAAAAGTGGCAATAAGAGCATGGGAGGCCCATTCGGACAGTGGGCGCACCAGTACGATGTACCTCCACGGACGCAGAGTGGTGAGGGAGGTATGGTTGCCCAGAGCAACAAATATCTAGGCAGCATATGTGGATTACGTCCCATTTTTTTTCTCTTTAGCCACCTTTTTCCTATGTGAGGACAACAAACCGATCGACCTGGTCATTCTCTATTGCGTTGTCATGCCTTTCTACCCTTCTTCAACCAAGAGACACGAGACTCGTTCTTTAGCTACTGATTTTCCCATTTTCAACCTAGATGCGGGTTCGATGCCTACTCTCTTGGACAGTACAGTCTCCCTTCCTTTCCTTATTCAACCCAGACATGGATTAGTCTGCATGAAGTAGGGTTTCCCTTAATAGTGCAAATTATGGTTTTCGTCTGTGAGGCCAACACAGCAGAGGATAGCAAATTGGGAAGATGTTGGAGTGGAAAAAGATCCACATGCAACGATGTGCCAGATGGGGCAATAGAACAAGGGTATGGTTCGAAAAGAGGTAGCATACCTGAGGGTCGGCGGGAAGTTGCTTCGCTCGAGGTCGTCGTCCTCTACACACACTACGGCAGCGAGCTTGGGTACGGAGGCCATCCCGTGCAGGCGCTAGGTCTGAGAGGACGGCCTTGTCGTCAGTGCGTGACCTCGCTCGCCAACGACGAGTGCGTCAGTGCTACACGTCCTTTTCTTCCCTGGCGGATCTGTGGCCACCGGTGAGGAGGGAGAGAGGGGCCGTCTTTTTTAGATCTGGAGAGAGGGTGGTAGTGTGAGAAGCAAGTGGGCAGCCCTTGGCAAGAAAGCGGTGAAGCTCCAGCCTATATATCTTTTTTATACTACTAGTACTGGAGGTGGAGTAGTGGTAGAGTAGTTTATATTTTCTCTGCATACAGTACCAGTTTGTCGTGCTTCAAAACTGAACGGCACGCCATTAAAAACTAAAGGTCGATAAATAATGCGGCACCTCGGGCCAACGTGGCCAGATCGCATTTTGCACGAGAAATTACACACCATGTTTTGTTGACATGTGGTCCCGTTCCAACATATAAGTGAGACGACGGCGAGTAGTAGGAGTATTTCCAAACCAACGTGTAGGCCGGGGCGCCCCTTCGTGAACTATGGCAAACTGGCAACCGTCCACCGACTCTTCGCCTTTCCCTCTCAATTTGGAACTGCTGTCGCACGCTCTTCCTCTCCCTCCTCCATTTTCCTTCAGCCCTTCACCCTTTTCTTCTGCCATTGTTCGATCGTCTTCTCCATGGAGGGAACAGGACAAAAACGACCCCGTTATTCTTGCCCCGATCTGAAAGATGACGTGGTGGAGGAACTCATTGATCGGTGCGACGTCATCACCTCGACTAGCATGGCAGGTTCGTTCAAGCCCATTCTTGACTCAACTAATAACATCATTACAAGGAACCCAAGAGTCAAGGAGCGGTTTGATCCCCCCTATCTTCTTTGCCATGACCCTGATGACTGGCGCCGTCACGACAGAGGCCTCGCCCTGTGCAAGTTGATGCCGCTTGATAACGATACGTATGATGTTAAGATGCCATCGCTTGAGGACAAGGCTTGGGCAGGCACAAATGGAGATTTGGTTGTTTCCATTGGGTCCAACTGTGAGTGGGAACTTGTGAATGTGTACACTCGTGACCAGGTTCCACTTCTAAAAATCTCAGCAGACTGCCCAGAGGTTGAGCACACCGATATTGTACGCATGTTCAAATACAATCATGGTGACTGTCTTCTATGGAAGATAGCAATTTCTCGAGTTCACAACCGCTCTTGGAATTACAAAAACTATGAAGTTGTTGCTATCTACGACAAGCTTGTTACCATCCTTGGTGGTTTGACCCGATGGATATTGCTCAAAAATCAGTTTCTATACACGGATGAGTACTGTGATCCAATTCAATAGGAGGGCCTTGTGTTTGCTGCCACCACTCGTGGCACTGTTTTTGCATGGCATCCTCGTTGTTTCGATACATTTGTCTTCCACCGTAATTATAATTGTTTCATCCACATGCATGCGGGTTAGCAAGTTTCCCTTTACTAACTAGCCTTCTTCTTGTGTTTCCAAGGTCCTGTGAACATTCCACCACCTATACTTGAAGATTTTTATAACCAAGGGGGAGATGACGATGGTGATGATCACGAGCATGAGGACGAGCAGCGCCCATATACTATTTGGCGCCTGGCAACTAATTCTGATGGATCACCTCTTCTCGTGTGCATACAGCCCACTAATGATGTTACTGCTAAGGAAGCAGGTGTAGTCTCCCATGGTCGCACTCTCCGGACCTATTCCAACACCCGTTGCATGGTATTCGGGATGGATATTAGTGTGCTAGCACCAACTCCTTCTCCTTGGTACAGAATTGATAGTCTTGGAGAAAACTCGCTCTTCCTTGGACAAAACTATCCGATGATGGTGAAAGGCGGTCCAACTGTTGTTGACACAATGTTACTACCATTTATGAGAAGCAACTGTGTCTATACCTCGGACATTTGGGTGGTTCCCTACCCTGGTAGTGATATAGTAGGCCGCTTCAGCCTGGATGATCAGTCCTGCGTTGGTCTCCAGATTGAGAATGGATGGCCCGTCGCAGAGAATCACCTATGGTTCAAAGCAAGTGTTTCCAACGCTGAGGAATGGTTGAGTTGAAGTTCATTTCATTGCTTGTTATTTGTTCTGTGGTGAAAACTTTAGTATTTATAATGTATCCTCGTTGTCGATGTGGGTTGATGACCTGTTGTATGTAATAAAATGTTATGCCTGTGATAAACTTATTAAATTTATGAATGGCTTTCGAGTCGCTTCTGTGAGTGAGTGGTGCGACGAGCCAAAAAAATATTTTCCAAATACATAATTGTACGTGCATTGCAACAGGTTATCGGATGAGGCCAATCAACAATAGTAGTACACTATTTGTACTAGCTTCACATGCTTCGCGCGTCGTGCGGGTGTTTTTACTGTAACCATATTGTACGTAACCAGCACCTCGAATCCTCGATACTAGTAGTACTATATAGTAAGTAGTAGGAGTAGTAGGGTGCATGGGCCAGAACAAGCATTCACGTCCAGGAGTACGGCACACGCCACCAGCATGACTTCCATATGATACCATATTTCTTGGAGTCCGTGCTAGAGCAATCTCTTCAACCTCATCGTTTCTCTAACTCAGCCATCGCGCGGCGGGCGAGGTGGGGGTTTGCCGATAGTCGGTTTCCTTAACTGCGGTCCCACTTGTAAGGCCAACTGCAACGCACGACCCCAAACGGACCTCCGTTTAGCATGAACTCCAATGATAATTTTGACTAGAAAAGCAAGACAAAAGAAAACAAGAACCACAAGAATACATTTTACTACTCCTATTAGTTGGATTAGTGCCTTCTCGATGCATTCATTGTTGATCTGCGGAGGCTCGATCTTGCGTGCTTCTTTCTTCTTTGAGTGTAAAGAGGTAGACGTTGCTTCCTCGCATCTAGTCTCATGTCTAGCCTCTATTCTAGTACTCCCTCCGGTTCGTTCTTCTCTGCATCTAAGTAGTAACACGCATACCAGGTAGGAGTATCAACAAGTGCGCTAATCTCATCAATAGCCTCTGTGCTAGCTAAAAGTGATAGCACATCTACTAAATTGCGCTCTATCAATATATGGATGTACTGTTCTTCCCAATACAAAAACGTGCATCCATTCAACTCCCTCCGTTGCACAATACATGCCTTCTATTTGTCAAAATATATATGTATCTAGACATGTTTTAGTATATAGGTACATCCATTTTTGGACAAATGGAAGTCAAGTATTTTGCAATGGAGGGAGTACACAATAAAAAATTTAAGTTAGCACAACTAGTCTAATCCGAGAGCACAACCAAAGATTTGGTCGGGTTCTTCCTCCTTTTGTCGACACGTGGGACATCCAGCATCCAGGTCGTATCATTAAAGAAAATAGAGTGGTAGTTGAAGCCACGAGATGTGCATCTTCGGTTAAACTGTAAATAGAATCTTACTACTCTTGATTAACTCCAAAAGCGGCCACCGAAGATCTTTCTTGGATTTGTTTTTCATCACCAGCACGTCGAGGTGAAAGATGTGCAGGTTCAGTGGGTCCGCTTGCGTTTTCACTGACATGTGGGACCGCATGTGAGCAAACAGACGATGGGGTCCGCGCGTCCGCTGGCTGGCTGAGAAGAGAGATAGAGGAGGGCTGAGCACGGACTGCAGGAAATTTGTTCTACGTACCTCGATATTGGCTCGATATAGTGGGGTGGCATGGGACATAACTAGCATTCACATCTAGCAGTACGGCTAACGCCACCCACACGAGTCCCATCCAACACCATTTTTCTTGGAGTCCGTGCTACAGCCATCTCTTCTCCCTCCTGTTTTCTCAGCCATCGTGCGGTGGGCACGGTGGGGGTTTGCCGATAGACGATTTTCTCAACTGCGGTTCCACTTGTAAGTGAAAATGCAACACCACACGCATTCCTGCTTGAGAGGCGTGCCAGACCAACCATGTGGGGGTGCGACGCGAACACGGCAGGCTTTTCCTTTTGAACTCGTAACTTGTAAAATTTGGTTCAGCTCCATGGCGCAATCGATAGATAGAAAATAACGATTTTGCCTAGAGTATGTGAAGTTTGGTTCTGGCGCCGTTCATGCATGGAGTACGTACGAAAATTATGAAGTTGATGCGAAAGGTAAGATAATTACTATAGTATCATATACTACTACATGGATTTGACGGAAAGATAAAAATACATAAGGATCCATCAACGACATCCTCGCGGCCTAGTGCGCCGGGTCACCAACCAACGTGTGAGGAGCAGCGGCATTGGCGGTGAGCTCAACATGCTTCTGAATAGTGCCGTCCAAGGTTTGTCTGCAGTTCAAGAAGGCCAGCGTCCTATCGTACTCCTCTTGCATGTAGTAGTCCTTGTGGACAATTTGCGCGTAGACGTGGGTGATTATGTCGATGGTGTCTTGCTGCGCCAGGCGCTGCGCGGCGAGCGCGACCTCTAGGTGGACATTCTCCGGCGCGACGGCGGGCAGTCGCAGGGCCACCAGTGCGTCGAAGAGGTTGTCACCATAGTGGCGGTTGAGGGTGTCGGGCATCGCAGAGCCTAGGCGCGTCGGCTGGAGGCTTACGTCAAAGTCGTCTGCGAGCTTCTTGATGACGGTGAACTTGTCGAGGAAACCGACGAGGACATCGTCGAACAAGGAGACGAAGTTGTCGTCCAAGCGGCCCCTCGCCCTGGTGACCTCAAGCAATACTACCTGGAGACGTTCCTAGTTGCTGGGCCGCAGGCCGGCGTCGTGGACCATCTGGCACAGCTGGCTGATGCTTGCGCTCATCGCCTCCATGGGTCTAGCTTAGCTTCTAGTCAACTGATCTTGCGATTCGAGTGATCACTCTTGCCCTTGGTTAGCGTGCGTAGGTGCGTACGATTTCGTACTACTCCTCGGCCCTCTACTGCACCTGCCTTTGGCTGTATGATAGGTGGGCCAGCCACCTCCTGGGCCCACGTGTCATTCACCCAATGGTTGTTGCCGTAAGTCAATGAAGCTGCATCCCCCTCCGTGCCGGTGCAGTATAGTCATCTCACCGGACCTATAGTTGGGGCCAAATGAGAGAAGTTTGATGTTTACTGGTTTATTGGTCCCCTTTGCATTTTGTGCCAAGTTTTAACCTTTGATTTAACTAATAAAATGTTAATGCATGTAAACAAAAATGTTGTGTAGGTCACAATACGAAAACCAAATAATCCCAAAACACTTAGGCATGGTGCATTAACTCCCTCCTTGTTTCTTATTTCATGACATATCAACCAATGAGAGATGTGGGCCGTGCATGCTTTCAATGACTTGAGACTACCAAACATGACATGCAGTGTTCAGTTCATTGCATGTAATCCTATTTGTACTCTAGTTAGCAAAAAAACATTAAGTTCTCTCGCCGATAGGAATAAAAGACCATGTATTTATTTACAGAGCGAGTAGTACATTTTTTGTGACATGCATTACTAGATATTGCTAGGCAAACACAAACATCCAGATGGACGTGGTAGTACTCCTAAATCCAGATGGTGGTGCTACTAGTACTAGTAGTAGTACTACCAATGTAGTAGTAGGAGTACTAGCACTGTACTACCCGTTGGTCAAATTATTACGTGCTGCTCCCCACAGTGAAGTGACAAACCCTGCGCCGGAGATGACACCTGAGTATAGGCACCGTGTTCGGCATACCATAGTCAGCCTCACCGTCTACAGTCACTATCATCAGGGCTGTAGAGCTAGCCTTCTTACAACTAGCCCTGTTCGACATAATTTCCCATGCGTAGATGCCCGTGAATTGCACGGAACACCAAGATTGGGGGTGGACGGCTCGGGTAGCGGCCATCGTGCCAGATTTTTCCACGGTCTTCTAAATGTGGTGGGGAAGAGATAAGGCTTATTGTGAGAGACAATGAGTTGTTTCTAAATAGGGAACAAGTGCAGGCATCTTTTTGCAAAAATGGAGAAGCTTGGTTTGTATGCGTCATATCTAGATCCGACGGCTATTGGTGAAAGATGGGAGGCACAACATCATCACCAACTCAGGACCTGTTTGATTCGCAGGATTTTGAAAATGTAGGAATAGGACACAGCAATATTACAAGTTTCAAACTGATATTACAAATGTTAGGCGTAATGCTGCACCTAGGAAGAGGGAATTACTAGGAAGTTTACGTAAGAACTTTCATTATATTAGGTGGATGCAGCATTATCGTACAAACTAAAATCCACCGCCCTGACAAGTCACTAATGGGAAAATAAGTTTTCGAGTCTCTGGCCACTTGATGTTTCAAAAACAAATTCAGCTTCTGTGGAGACTTTGTCATTTAGTCTTAGACGCTTGCGGTGGTCAGCACGCCATTCATTGTTGCGCCAGAGAACGCCAAACCTCATTACCTTGAGCACACTTGCCTCCAGAACAAAGAACCTGGCCAATTTAATCTCAGATGTGTTGCCTCGGTAGTCGACCAAATCAATTTCTGTAAGATGGAGATCAAGGCATTCGATGAGATTGTTATAGTGCAGCACATTTTTCACTTTCAGGTCTTTTTTTATCTGCAAAAGAAGAGAACATATTAGAGCAGCTGGCTGCATAAGATTGCCATGTCATCAAGAGGTACCAATATCATTCACTCATACGATAGGGTTGGCTGGCTATTGATATTTTTTAACTCTCTCTCTCTCTCTCTCTCTCTCTCTCTTTATTTCCTCTCATTTAACTAGGAGCACGTGAAGAGCTTGGGCATTTGTTGCCTTCCACTATGTGTCAGATGCCATATTTTGCAAAAGTATGCCACATAATATGCATCAATGTCAAATCAAAATATTTTGGCACCGCTCTCGCGATGTGAGAGAGTTGGCACCGCTGCACAGAGACCCACAAGTATAAACAAATGAATCAAACCAACTACACCAGCCTCTCACTCTCCCAAACAAGTGTTTTTTTATTGCCTCAGTCCTCTCTCTCCCGTGCAGTGCTTTTTCATTGCGTGAGTTAATTTGGCACCGGAGCAAAGTAGGTGATCCAGATTGGGGCACCAGGTGAGCAATGGAGGGGCATCGATGCCAAATGCATCACAAGTGAATTTGGCACATGTTTTGGCCTACATAGCCCACTTTTGTACTCCCTCCGTCCCAAAATTCCTGTCTTAAATTTGTCTAAATACGGATGTATCTAGTTACATTTTATTGTTAGATACATCCGTATCTAAACAAATGTAAGACAAGAATTTTGGGACGGAGGGAATACTACCTCGTATTTAGTATAAAATTTTGACCATAGATTTACCGAAGAAAATGCCAATGCATGTCACTAAACATTACACCATTTGAAATTATGTTCAAATACGAATCCAACGATATAGTTCTTAGTGACATGCATTAACATTTTGTTAGATAAATCTATGGTCAAATTTTGATACTACAAAATTTAAAGAGTAAACCAGGATGGAGGTAGTACTTGCTCTTAGGGTAACCATAGAGTTAGTGGAGTAGTCTAAGTTACTTTCCACTATGACTAGCCTAGGCTACTATAGTAGTACAGCATAAAAATGATGCAGGTGATCATGTGAGAAAAAAATACTAAAAACATTTCTTTCGGTGCAGTGCATAGATGCAGTTTTGAATACTACACCTGTCATCGTTATTTGGGAAAATTACGAAAAGATTGAGCTACATTGTGATTACCGTTTACTTATAGGAAATAAGTTTCACCTCGATGAGTAGCATATCCGTGCATGGAAAGCATGTAAGGAATCCAACAACTTGATCCAGATTGGGGCCGATAGATTTTAGTGCTAAGATCTTCACTGTGCGCATGGACTGGGTCAAGCTTGTGGGAATCATTTTCTGGAAGACGGTCGTAAATACATCAAGAAGAAATTTAAAAATGTGAATTTCAAGAAGACGGAGAAGAAGATGAGTGTTGTACCTGAACGATTACGGATCCAATAAAGAGTTCGGAGAATTTGGCAGACGAGTACACCAACGCTGTCAATTTCGGCGCGTCAATGACCCTGATTTTTGTTGGACCTTCTAGATCCGATACAAGCAATCTCTCAAGGAAAGGTGCATTCTCAATGACCATAACATGGAACAGCTGGAGTGATCTCTTCCCAATTGATGTCTTGTTGCGGGGCCAGCAAGACACATAAATCCATCGAAGATTCGTCGAGGCGATGTGGAGGCTAATGAACCTGTGGATCTGCTCAAGACGAAAGTACTCGAGCGCAGTACAGC
The DNA here is from genome assembly GCF_018294505.1 of Triticum aestivum. Taxonomy (NCBI): domain Eukaryota; kingdom Viridiplantae; phylum Streptophyta; class Magnoliopsida; order Poales; family Poaceae; genus Triticum; species Triticum aestivum. Next base: position 332,261,838 of record NC_057801.1, read on the forward strand.
TGCGGAGAAGGTGCTCCATAGCCTTCTTCGAGATGATAACGTCGAAGAGGTCGAGCTGCTTGAGTTGAGGGAGAAGAAGGGCGGGTGTGACATTAATCTGGGGAAGATAGCAGGAGCTGAAGCTGGCGCGGCGCAGCGTTGGCGTGAGGCGGAGCGCGGGCGGCGGCAGAGAGCGACATCGTCCAGCTTCAAAGCTAAGCTCCTTGAGCTGATCTAGGGCAGGGGATAAGAACCACTCGTCAAACTTTGGTTGGACCTTGCAGTTTGTACTGAACATGCGGATATCAAGGCGTCTGGCTGGCCCAGGGTGCGATCAAAGGATCTTGGAGACTACGGCCATGCGTTTGCAATCCCCGTCGCAGAGGCAGCTGTCAACGGTGAGGTTGAGGGGGACGCAGCGCCAGAGGGGGCGCCACCGCCGGGAGAGCAGGGCGGTCCGTACGCCAGATTTGGTGGGGAGGAGGCCGATGATAAAGAGCAGCATGTCGTCGGCGAGGCTGCTGATGAAGTCCAGGCTCACCGGATGCGGTTTTGGCTCAAGCCGCCTCCGCTTGTTGGCTGCCCCGCCGTCCATCTCAACCGGCGGCGACGCCGGTGTACACGTGTGCTAGTATGTGTTGTGTGCTGGGTGTGCGCGAGTGCGTCCTTCTGCGCATGCCGTCGCGTAGTGGTGAATTGTGCGCGAGTGCGTCCTTCGCACGCAAGAAGTTTGTCCTCAATGCGTCCTTAATTTACTAGGGTGTGGGGTGCTACCCCGAGTGGTTTCAACTTTGTTTACTTCACCGTGTGTCAGATGGGCCTCTAGTTTACTTATTTTCACCCACTACCACATGGGCCAGCACACCAAGATATAGAACACGAGCTGACCACGCAACATGTGGATTGGTTGACCGGTCAACTAAACAATATACGTAGCTATACGTTGCCACAGTGAGCGTATAATCCGTCGGTATAGAGAGTTCGAGTGAGAGGGGAGGCCCGTGAGAGATAGCAGAGAGAGAGAGAAAGAGCTACTCCCTCCGTTCGATAATGTAGTTCCAACATTTTTTTAAGTCAAACTTTTGAAACTTGGACCAAGTTTATAAAGAAATTACTTATATCTACAATACCAAAGATAAATGATAGTATGAAGTAAGTACATGTTGTGATGAATCTAATGATCATTCCAGATGTAAATGTTTTTCTCCACATATACCTAGTCAAATTTTTCTGAGGTTTGACTTTTCAAAATATCCATATGCTTATGGACGTGACAGAGTCCCTAACGAGAGAGAGAGAGAGATAGAGAGAGAGAGTGAAAAAGTGTGTGTGCGTGTGTGAAAGAGACATGGACAACACACGAGAAAAGTAGAGAAAAAGCATGCGTGTCTTATGCAAACATATCACACAAGCAATCTTCGACAACGGAGGCAAGGTGAGGAGATAGTGTGTGGTTGTTTGGAACCGATAGAGGAAGACCCCTAGCACGTGGCCAAGTGGGGTCTAACAAACAAGGGAGAGAGGTCGAGAGAGACGTACGGAGAAAATGCAGACATGGGGAGGAGAGAGTGTATGTTTGTCATAGAAAGATCCCCTGGAGATTGTGATGGGACTACATGGGTGGGAGATCGAGTGACAAGGTGTGTGCACGATAGAAGATTCCCCAAGAGATATCGAGATAGACATATGGATGGAAGGAGACAATACGTGTGTTCTTGATGGCTAGTAAGAGATAATCATACTTAGGAGGGGGGGAGTGCTTGCGCCTCTGGCCCTGTTTGGATACTCTAACTCAGTTAGAGGTTAGAGTTAGATTCTAACCCTGAACTAACTCTAAGTAAAGAGGTGTTTGGATGGCAGGGTTAGATGGAGCACGGATACGGAGAGGCACCTTCACGGGCAGTGCGAGAGGGAGGGAGGGAGAGGACGAGAAGCTTCGAGGAAGTGGGGAGGGATCTGCTGCAGGGAGAGCGAGAAAAAAAAGTGTTTATTAGTGGTCCCAAGAAGAACTAACCCAAATAATCACCTCTTGGATGGGTTAGTTTTTTTTGGATGGGTTAGATGCATCTAACCCAAACTACCCCTCTTGTTTGGATCTTTTTGGGTTAGTTGACTCCAAACTAACCCAAACTAACTCTAACCCATGGATCCAAACACAGCCTATGATGGAGTGAGGGATTATGGTACTTAGGGGGGTGCGTGTCACATGGAGAGAGAACAAGGGCGGAGTGTGTTGGATGGGTCTATATGTATAGCGCGAGCGAGACATGTGTATGTGTGAACCAGGGAGATATAAGGACAGTTTGGCTTGCGTCCTGAGCATCTTTTGTGTGGCCTAGGGTTGTGGCTGGATTTCATGCATGCTTGTTTGGTTGCTACCTTGTGAAAAAAGAAAGCCCGCCTGGGTTGGGATCCCTTGCACTTTAATTAGCCTAGCTGAACTCTAGACACAACAAGTAGCCTCGCCCAAGCGACCGATTTCAAATGCCTGGCCGTGCCTAGTCGTGCGACGAAGAAGGTAACGGCAACATGGATGCATATTAGCATTAAATAATTGATGCATGGATTGATTGATGGGACGTTGATGCTTTGCCTGACCCAGGCACGAACCAAACACTTCAGCACCACACAAGCGTGGCCAGGCAGAAATATTTTACATCTCATGTCCACACCAGGCAGTAACGGCCATCAAGGCATGAGGGTCAGGTCACGAACCAAACTGACCAATAAAGTTTGAGAGAGAATGAGGAGCCCCGATAAGGCTGAGTGGGACGTTAGATAGCTGAGAGGGGGAAAGAGATATTCCATCCGCTCGATAATGCAGTGCATGTAAACTTCTTAGAAGTCAAACTTTGGAAACTTTGACCAGGTTTACGCAAATGTTATTTATATCTACAATACCAAAGATACATCATACAAAACTACATCTCATGGTGAATCTAATGGTATATGTTTGCCGTACTAGATGTAATTCTTTTTCTCCACGTACATGGTCAAACTTTGTGATGTTTGACTTTTCAATAAATCTATATGCTATGGACGAAGGAGAGTGCCTCAGTCGAGACAGATCAAGTGCGTGTGAAGGAGAATGAGTAAGTGTGCAAAAAGAGTATGTGTGTGAAAGAGAAAGTGACAACAAACGATAAATTAGAGAGAGAGTGTGTTTTTTCGTTTCTTATGCGAACATATCACGCATGCATCTCCGAGATGGAAAAGCGAGGCGAGGAGATACACGAAGATAGCTAGTGTGTGATTGTTTGCAACGGAGACAGACACCCCTGTAGCACATGTCCAATAGAGGCCTGGCAAACAAGGAAAAAAAGGTCCAGAGGGACACATGGATGGCATGGACGCATGGGGAGGGAGAGCGGGTGTCTTTGTGATAGAGAGATCCCCTCGAGATCGTGAGGGGACTATATGGGTGGGAGATCGAGGGAGTGCATGCGCGATAGAAAGATGCCCTGAGAGAAATTGAGATAGACCATGCACATGTTTGTGATGGAGACTATGATTAGCTAGTCATATACATATAGGGGGGACTGCGTGTGCCTACAATTGAGTGAGATACCATCATACTTGGCTAGCTGGGCATGAGATTGTGTGTGTGTGTGCATGTGAGATGGAGAGAGAACGAGGGAGAGAGATAGAGTTTTAGATGGGCCTATCGAGTGCGGGTGAGATATGCATGTGTATGTGTGACCCAGGTGGATGGAGAGTTCGAGAGAGGAGGGAAGAGCTCCGAGATGACATAGTGGTGCGTGAGAGAGTTACGGGCAAAGAGCCAAGGAATTTGTGTGCGTACGATGAGTGCACCCAAGATATCTAGCTTGGACTAGCTAGAGTATCATACATAGTGTGCAAGAGAGACCTATAGATGGTGTATATATGAATGCGAACTAGAAAGACCCCCCCACACATGCACATGCACACACACACACACACACACAGAGAGAGAGAGAGAGAGAGAGAGAGAAAGATGGAGAGAAAGGGAGAGGGACCAACAAGGTTTTTGTGTCGGATGCGTGCGACAGAATTGAAGATTGTCGGCGAGAGAGAGAATGAGAGAGAGAGAGAGAACAGGAGTCCGAGAGAGGGGGAGGTCGAGTTTTATGCATCAAAGACTGATATAAACCATGTTAACTTGCATTCAAATATTTAAATTGGAGAACATGTTGTCTGCAATCCAGACATGAACGGATATACGAGTATATCAAACAAGTTCATTAATTTGACTTTCAACATGTTCATGGAGTACTATAATACTGTACAACATCCTACTCGATTGAGGTGTTCAATTTTGGATTTAGTTCACTATTTTGACCTACTGAACGAGCTAGTTCATTGAATCGAGATATTTTATTTTGGGTTTGATTCGCGTTTTTTAGTGGGTCAACTATTTGTTATATAGTAAATCGCTAGCAACGAGCATGTAAAAACACATTACTCCCGAGCATCATCTCTCCATCTAAAAAAGAAGTGGCAAGCTAATATTTCAAAATTTGATTCGAATCGACTTGGTAAGGTAGACGTGGATGCTCGTTCTCCCAAAATTTGAACGAACTATTAAACATCCTCTCTACTCGGTGGAATTCGCCCAAGCAAATAAATGGGAGACGCGAAATTACTGTCCTATGTGGGACACACATCAATTGGCCCATTGTACATCGAGGGTAGGTTCGTAACTTCATCCAAGCGCGCCTTCTCCTCGGCCGAAATGACATGTGCCGAATAATTCATAAACCATGGTCGGCAAAACACGCCCTCCTCGCCCGAAATAGCTCGCGCCCGCTATATCAAAACACGCTCTCCTCTCCCGAAATCGCTCGCGCCCACTATAGTTCAAAACACGCCCTCCTCGCTCGAAATCACTCCCGCCCACTATTTGGGGAGAAGCAAAGTTACTCTACTATCCCCGACACTCAGTACACAGACCCAAGCCGAGAAGCCTATAGGCAAGGGTAGAACTTTAACTCCCCCTCACATTTCAGACAAATGCGTCCGTTAGACATGGTTCCACTCCCCTCCCAATTCCCCCCGCCCGCCCCCATTCATACCTCGTGCACGCCAAATCACCTTCTCCCCAGGAAGCTCCCTTCTCCCGAGCCGCGAAACCTCATCCCCACCTCCATGGCGCCCCGCACCGCACCAATTTTATAGCCGCCCTCCTCCCTAATGCCTGAGACGCTGTCCAATTGCCGCCATGCACTGGGCCGTGTGCCTCTTACTCCGTGCTGCTGGTGCTGCCTCGACGACGGCTGCGTGAACCATAACGGAGCCGATTCACCCCCGCCATTGTTCACGGCTCCAGAGCGGCTCCAACTTCTAATCTGTCCAGAGTCCTGGCGCTGCTTCCGCGTAGCCGTCGACCGTCACGACATTGCTCTTTCCCTGTCGCCGGTCGCCACCGCAATCGCGCGGGCCTCAGCGACTCGGCAGCTGGACCTGCCTACTTGACCATGCCGCCAGATAGGTTGCACCCTCATCTCAAATCACTTTATTTAGGCATCAGTTGTCTGAATTTTTTTCTGGGCCAATCGATTTCCAATGGGAAGCAGCACCCCTCGAGGCGGCGGAGCTCCTAGGCTGTCGGTTAGCTGGTGTCTAACATATGGGTGCGGGGCCGCAAGTTCACCGCGGAAGCAGCGCTTAGATGGCTATCTTTTAGAGTTGCGTGGGTTGAAGGTATTGCCGCCGCCGGATCTGGATGACGGGGAGTCTTTGTGGATTGGCTCGGGGGCGGCGCAACCACGGCAGTGCGGTGTCGCAGGGAGTGGGGTTTTGGCCGGGGCCACGGATGGCGGAGGCAGGCTGCTCTGCCGTTGGTCGCTGGCTCTTCAGGGAAGATTCTGAACAGTGTCAGACGGGAGGCACAAGATGACCATCAAGCCATCCGGCGTAGATCGGACAGTACCAAAATAAAATAAAATCGTGTGACCCCAATTTAGTCTTCAGTCAACAGACGTGTGACCACTCTCGTACCTTGCTGTTAATGTCTTAGTGTATTTCTTCAGATCAAAGAGATATGTCGTTCTTAACATGATGCGTTATATGCATCTTCAGACACACCGTCTTCCGACTCACCGCAGCTGCTCCAACAAGGGAAGCATACACCAGAAGGGAGCTAGAGTCCCCACTCAACAGTTCCCTACATCGAATGCGCGTGCCCGACATGGACAGCCACAACAACTGCAGGGCCATCGACAAGTCAGCACATGATGCTCACTCCTATGGATGGTAGCCAAATAGGTTGTACAATCATCTTACTTGTGTTCAACATTTATGGCTTTGTTATTCATCTAAGCATGGAAAATAAATCATCACATTTCACTGTATATTCATGCTGATCTCTTACGGGTCTTGTTCAAGAGTTCACGTTGTTCCACAGTTCAGCTAAGATACTTGTTCTTTAGGTAACGTTGTTCCATAGTTATCATCCATCACCCAATGCTATCCCACAGGCTGGTGATTATAGTATTATACCACTTCTAGTATTACCTATGTTGTTCTTTAATACTTTTGTGTGCCATCTAGTTAATCTCGAGTACAAACGATACATATTCTGTAGCTTTCATCTGTGTTCTCCCTTTAGTTTATGACACCTGTTGCTGCTAGTTAACCCAAGTCCTACTATTTATGTTGTCTCCTATAGGCACTCATTACATAAATCTAACTACTAGTTGTCTTCCATGCATGCCAAATATAATTGCACACACTGATATATCCACAAGAACCTCACGGAGCAATGTAAAGGCCAATAAACTTGATGTCAATGATACCCAATATGATGGAACATGTAAAGGCAGTTCTTCAGAAGACTTGCAGAAAGATGATGAATCCTCTTCACCCCACAAGGTCCTTGCTTTAACTTGGCATGTGATATGGGTACAACATGCATATAATGTCCTGGAGTGTATCTACGCTGTTGCAATGCCATGTGCTTAGCATGCTGATCATGCATGTAAATATGTCATGCCTTCCTATTTTTCAGTACCTATTCCATTCATGATAACATGTTTTCAAATTCAAGTACCGTCATTCTACTCTATCGCAATGCCATCTGCTTAATTTGGACATCATGCTTCTGAATATCTTATGCATTGTTATTCATCAGTATGTACTTCATCTGTCTACGATACCATGTTTTTTTACATTGAAGTGATGTTCTAGTGCTCTGTTGCAATGCCATCTTATTTTCCCAATCATACACGTGTATGTTGCCTTAGTTATTTCTGTACGTATTCCGCTAGCATATAGTTTTACATTCAACTAGTTTTTTTTGCTGTGTTGTGTTGTCGTATCCCTAGCTCTTACACCATACTCCCTCCGTCCGGATTACATGTTGCCAAAATGGATAAAAAAGGATGTATCTAGAACTGAAACACACCTAGACCCATCCATTTTTTCCTGGATGGAGGGAATACATGTCAATATGTCATGCCTTTCTATTCTTTAGTACCTATTCCATCTCTCTGCTGTCTCATGTTTTATAATTAAAGCACCATTCTTCTATACAAGGCATGCAAGGGGAAGACGACTATGTTAGAATCTGAAGGGTTACAAACAAGGCCTTTGCAAAAGATCCAAATGCCAGGAGATAATAAACCAACTCCAGTTTTTATAGATACTGCTCCAGCATAGAGAAACCCAACTCCTACTAATAATAAGCAGATTCCAGTGGCCAAAGAACTAGTCCGCTCTAGTCCAGCAAAAATATGTCAACTCAATTCTAAGAAGCATGTGCGTATCCTTGGATCATGAAATTTTATAGCATGCTGATCATATTTTCTACATGTTTCTTACCCATCTCTCTTCTAGAAAATAAGCTTAACAGATAGAAGAATTTCTGCAGTGGTATCGTTTATGAGTAAAGATTCTTGCAGGAATTCTCTGTGCTCCAATGTAGATGTAAGTACCTATTGTATATCAATATATTTTTACATAAACATGTATTTTCTTAATCAGCGTGAATCGAACCTTTATCTGACCAAAATTTACTTGTAGCAAAATGTATGATTAAAGGCCACAATGTTGATTTTTGTAAGGAAAACTGCCTGGTAGTTTTGCATCCTGAGCTGCATGAGTGTACAATCTCATATCAGTGGGTTTGAATACTTTGGTTCTGTTGTGGGTTTTTTAGTGTTTTTTTTATTGTGTTGTCCTGTCGTATCCCTAGCTCTTATATCATACTCCATCCGTCCGGATTAAATGTCGCAGAAATGGATAAAACTGGATGTATCTAGAACTGAAATACGCCTACACCCATCCATTTATTTCCGGATGGAGGGAATAGATGTCAATATGTCATGCCTTTCTATTCTTCAGTACCTATTCCATCTCTATCGGCATTCTGGGAATGGGGGTCCCCAGACTTGCCTGCCTGCGGCCTGCGGCATGGCTCAAGTGGGGGCCCAGTGCAGCCCAGCTTCATAATATCAAGCTCAAGACCCTCGCGAGGGGCCAAGCCTCGCGGGGCGGATGACAGGAAGCCTCCTCAGGAGTGGCCTCTTCAGAAAGGCTCACGAGGAGGCGGAGAGATCAAGGCAGGGTACCTCGCGAGGTGCCCGTGATGCAAGCCATGACGATCGAGACCAGGCGGGCGCCAGGCGGGCGCCAGGCGGGCGCCAGCCTGGCGCAGTGTCCTTGTTCCCCCTTCGGTGCAAAGGGGGCAAGCACAGGCCAAGGCATCAGGCAAAGGTTACCGTTTCGGTGCAACAAGACCAAGACCAGCAGAACGACAGGATGGAGGTCATCGTGGAGCCCAGGATGGCATCATCGTCAAAGCCTTTGGCAGCCGTAGACCAACTTCAGTCAGGATAAGTGTACTAGATGTTCCCCTTCAAAACGGCCAATTGTTGGCGCCCTTCCCGCTCATTATTTGTGAAGAGGCCCAGGGCCTCCCTCTATAACTAGAGCTAGCCACCATAGGGCAAGGGGGGTCGATCAGAGAGAGATCTTCGGATAGACTAGAGAGAGAGGCGGCTGAACTCACCCAAGCAGTTCATCACACCAGCCCAAGAATAGCCCCTCGCGGGGCTGTTCTTCCATTGTATTGTTCATCATCAGCCCCTGAGGCATTCCACCACACCACACACTTGAGTAGGGTATTACACCACAATGGTGGCCTGAACCAGTATAAATCTCGTTTCCCTTGTGTGTTCTTCTTTCTAGCCTAGATTCCTTGCGAGGCCTCGAGACGCGAGTTGGTAGGAGGAGAGATCTTCCCGCGCACCCCAGAGTTCGAACCTCAACGGTCTGCCGGAACCCGAAATCCGACATTTGATGCGCCAGGTAGAGGTGCGCCGGAATCCTTCTTCCACCGCCTCATGTTCGTCGTCCATCGCGCCCATGTCTAATGCTCGCCGAGCCCGCGCCAAGCGTCGGGCTGCTCTCGCCGCCCGAGTCGCCCAGATGGCCCCCGTCGGCGGGCGCCCCCATCGTTCCCCATCGCGTGCCGCCAACGCCGCCACCGGCCCGTCGGGGAACGAGCAGCGAGCGTCGTCACTGCATCCCTTGGCGCGGCGGGAAGGCCGCACCGCCACCCTGTCGCTGACCCCAGCTAGTTTGTCGTCCCACGCCTGTCGCACCCCCAGGGACGCGCATGCTGTGTTGCTCCTGGCACATGAGCCCCCGTCGACGAACTCTATGACGAGTGGCTCGCTCGCATCACCGAGCTCGTGAGTGCCATAGGGGGCTCCCCTGCGTCGTCCCTCTCGCTGCCTTGCCCTCCATCCTATGCAGGAGGCGCAGAATAGGAGGTGCCTCCGCCATCTCCTCCCCAAGAAGGCGCCCTAGCTCCAAGGCGCGCGGCCCCAGGACAAGACCCTCTGCGTCCGGCACCCGCGCGACAAGAAAGGAGCTGCCAAGAAATCCCTCACCCCCAAGAAGGTGCCCGCGTGCTCCCGGCACCGGTGCGCCATGATCGCATCCCTGCGTCACCACGTCAAGACCCCGCGATGCTCTAGGCAGCGGTGCACGGGAATCCCCAGGAGGAAGCCCCGCATCAGCAGAGAGCTCCGGTGGCCACCGCAGGCTCCCGCGCCTTCACCGCCGAGCTGCGTGGCGTCGCATGGCCCGACAAGTTCAAGCCAGACCTGCCTCCTCGCTATGATGGTACTGCCGACCCCGAGGAGTTCCTACATCTCTACGAACTGGGCATTGAGGCGGCCAACGGGGACGAGAAGGTCATGGCGAACTGGTTTCCCATGGCGCTCAAGGATGGGGCCCGCACCTGGCTCCTAAACCTGCCTCCTGGCACGATCTCCTCTTGGGACGAGATGCGCACTCGCTTCATTGCCAACTTCCAAGGCACTCGAGACCGGCCCCCGGCCATGAGTGACCTACGTCGCATCAAGCAACAGCCAGGAGAGACCCTGCAGAAGTACATCCAGCGCTTCAACAACGCCCGCCTCAAGATCCCCAGGGTGACTGAGGAGGCCATCATCTCAGCCTTCTCCGATGGCATGCGTGACATCAAGATGAAAGAGGAGCTAGCGATCCACGAAGACCTATGCACTCCTCTGGAGCTGTTCAACTTAGCAACCAAGTGTGCCAGGGCTGAGGAAGGGCGCCTCTCCCTCCTTGAGCTTCCAGCTGCTGATCCGGAAGAGAAGAAGCCCAAGGTCAAGGACATGAAGCGCAAAGGAGCTGTTGTGCTCACGGCGGAGCCAGACACCAAGCGAGGCAGGGATCAGCCTGAGTCATCCAAGGGCAGCCAGTACTGCGTGAACCACGACCTCCACACCCACAACACTAACGAATGCCAAGAGCTCAGGGCTGTGCGAGATGGGCGTACCGGCTGACGCCCCGACCGGAATGATCGGGGCTACGGCCGAGGAGGAGGAAGAGGTGGAGGATGATGGGAAGACCGTGGCCCTCGCCAAGGGTGGTATGACCAACCTCGCGAGGACCGTTGGCCGGACCAGCCTCGCGAGGGAGGTTGGAGGGATCTACCTCGTGAGGACTGCCCTCAAGGCAACGCAGGCCTCCCTCCTCTGCCACCACTACCGAGGAGGAATGAAGACCATCATCAGGATGAGGGGGCTGGGGGCTTTCAGGAGCCTCGCGCAATCGCTTGCATCCTCGGCGGCGCCCAGGCCCCAGCCTCACAGTGCATCTTCAAGCAATTTGCCCGCGAGGTGAATGCAGTCCTTCCCAAGCTCGAGGCCACGTGCCCTCTCAGGTGGTCTGCGTGCGCTATCACGTTCAGCTCAGCGGATCATCTCAAGTCCGCGGCAACGGCCAGTGTCCTCCCAATGCTTTGTCCCCCAGTCATCAGCAATGTGCAAGTCACCAGGACCCTCATTGATGGCGGAGCAGGACTAAACGTCTTGTCCATCGAGATGTTCAACAATCTCCAAGTGCCATACGATCAGCTTCAGCCGACCAAGCCTTTCTCAGGAATCACTGATGGTTCCACTATTCCGATAGGGCAAGTTTGCCTTCCTGTCACCTTTGGGCAGCGCAACAATTACCGCACCGAGCTCATTGACTTCGACATCACCCACATTCTCCTGCCATACAATGCCATCCTCGGGTACCCAGCCCTGGCCAAGTTCATGGTAGTGACTCACGATGGCTACAACGTCCTCAAGATGCCAGGAAGCGGTGGAGTCATCACAGTCCCTGCTACGTCTCAAGCTTGTGTTGGTTTTCCCCGAAGAGGAGAGGATGATGCAGCACAGTAGCGTAAGTATTTCCCTCAGTTTATGAGAACCAAGGTATCAATCTAGTAGGAGGTCACGCGCAAGTCCCTCATACCTCCACAAAACAATAGCTACTCGCAACCAACGCGATTAGGGATTGTCAATCCCTTCACGGTCTCTTACGAGAGTGAGATCTGATAGAGATAATATTTTTGATATTTTTGGTATAAAGATGCAAAGTAAAAAGTAAAACCAAAGCAAGTAAATAAAGTGATGGAGATTGATATGATGAGAATAGACCCCGGGGTCATAGGTTTCACTAGTGGCTTCTCTCAAGAGCATAAGTATTCTATGGTGGGTGAACAAATTACTGTTGAGCAATTGATCGAATTGAGCATAGTTATGAGGTTATCTAGGTATGATCATGTATATAGGCATCACGTCCTTGAAAAGTAGATCGAAACGATTCTGCATCTAATACTATTACTCCACTCATCGACCGCTATCCAGCAGGCATCTAGAGTATTAAGTTAAAAACTGAGTAACGCCTTAAGCAAGATGACATGATGTAGAGGAATAAATTCATGCAGTATGATAAATACCCCATCTTGTTATCCTCGATGGCAACAATACAATACGTGCCTTGCAACTCTTTCTGTCACTGAGTAAGGACACCGCAAGATTGAACCCAAAGCCATGCACTTCTCCCATTGCAAGAACTACCAATTTAGTTGGCCAAACCAAACGAATAATTCGAAGAGACTTGCAAAGATAACTCAATCACACATAAAAGAATTCAGAGAAGATTCAAATATTATTCATAGATAAGCTGGATCATAAACCCACAATTCATCGGTCTCAACAAACACACCGCAAAAAGAAGAAGATTACATCGAATAGATCTCCATGAGAGAGGGGGAGAACATTGTATTGAGATAAAAAAGAGAGAACAAGCCATCTAGCTACTAGCTATGGACTCGAAGGTCTGAAGTAAACTACTCACACTTCATCGGAGGGGCTATGGTGATGATGTAGAAGCCCTCCATGGTGGATGCCCCCTCCGGCGGAGCTCCAGAACAGGCCCCAAGTTGGGATCTCGTGGATACAGAAGGTTGGGGCGGTGGAATTAGGTTTTTGGCTCCTCTTCTGATCGTTCGGGGATACGTAGGTATATATAAGAGGAAGGAGTACATCGGTGGAGCTCTGAGGGGCCCACGAGGTAGGGTGCGCGCCCATGGGGGGGGGGGCGCCCTCCACCCTCGTGACCGCCTCTGGCGCTTCTTGGAGTAGGGTCCAAGTCTCCTGGGTCACGTTCGGTTTGAAAATCACGATCCCGAAGGTTTCATTCTGTTTGGACTCCGTTTGATATTCTGTTTCTTCGAAATACTGAAAAAGGCAAAAAAACAGCAATTCTGGGTTAGGCCTCCGGTTAATAGGTTAGTCCCAAAAATAATATAAAAGTGGAAAATAAAGCCAATTATAGTCCAAAACAATAGATAAAGTAGCATGGAGCAATCAAAAATTGTAGATACGTTGGAGACGTATTAGGCATCCCCAAGCTTAATTCCTACTCGTCCTCGAGTAGGTAGATGATATAAAAAAGAATTTTTGATGCGGAGTGATACTTTCGCATAATTTCAATGTAAATCTTCTTAATCATGGTATGAATATTCAGATCCGAAAGATTCAAGACAAAAGTTCATATTGACATAAAAATAATAATACTTCAAGCATACTAACAAAGCAATTATGTCTTTTCAAAATAACATGGCCAAAGAAAGTTATCCCTACAAAATCATATAGTCTGGCTATGCTCCATCTTCCCCACACAAAGTATTTAAATCATGCACAACCCCGATGACAAGCCAAGCAATTGTTTCATATTTTAACATTTTCAAAACTTTTTCAATCTTCACACAATACATGAGCGTGAGCCATGGATATAGCACTGTATGTGGAATAGAATGGTGGTTGTGGATAAGACAAAAAGAGGGAAGATAGTCTCACATCAACTAGGCATATGAACGGGCTATGGAGATGCCCATCAATAGATATCAATGTGAGTGAGTAGGGATTGCCATGCAACGGATGCACTAGAGCTATAAGTATATGAAAGCTCAACAAAAGAAACTAAGTGGGTGTGCATCCAACTCACTTGCTCACGAAGACCTAGGGCATTTTGAGGAAGCCCATCATTGGAATATACAAGCCAAGTTCTATAATGAAAAATTCCCACTAGTACATGAAAGTGACGAAATGAGAGACTCTCTATCATGAAGATCATGGTGCTACTTTGAAGCACAAGTGTGGTAAGAGGATAGTAGCATTGTCCCTTCTCTCTTTTTCTCTCATTTTTTTATTTGGGCCTTTTCTCTTTTTTTATGGCCTCTCTTTTTTTTGTCCAGAGTCTCATCCCGACTTGTGGGGGAATCATAGACTCCATCATCCTTTCCTCACTTGGGACAATGCTCTAATAATGATGATCATCACACTTTTATTTTTCTTACAACTCAACAATTACAACTCGATACTTAGAACGAAAATATGACTCTATATGAATGCCTCCAGCGGTGTACCAGGATATGCAATGAATCATGAGTGACATGTATGAAAGAATTATGAATGGTGTCTTTGCCACAAATACAATGTCAACTACATGATCATGCTAGCAATATGACAATGATGGAGCGTGTCATAATAAATGGAACGGTGGAAAGTTGCATGGCAATATATCTTGGAATGGCTATGGAAATGCCATGATAGGTAGGTATGGTGGCTGTTTTTAGGAAGGTTTATGGTGGGTGTATGATACCGGCGAAAGGTGTGCGGTATTAGAGAGGCTATCAATGGTGGAAGGATGGGAAAGGTGCGTATAATCCATGGACTCAACATTAGTCATAAAGAACGCATATACTTATTGCAAAAATCTAGAAGTTATCAAAGCAAAGTATTACGCGCATGCTCCTAGGGAGATAGATTGGTAGGAAAAGACCATCGCTCGTCCCCGACCGCCACTCATAAGGAAGACAATCAATAAATAAATCATGCTCCGAGTTCATCACATAACGGTTCACCATACGTGCATGCTACGGGAATCACAAACTTCAACACAAGTATTCTTTAAATTCAGAACTACTCAGCTAGCATGACTCTAATATTATCACCTTCATATCTCAAAACAATTATCAAGCATCAAACTTATCTTAGTATTCAACGCACTCAAAAGAAAGTTTCACATATCTTGATAACCAAGTATGTTAACATTAAGCAAATTACCATGCTATTAACGACTCTCAAAATAATCTAAGTGAAGCATGAGAGATCAAGTTTCTTTAAAACAAATCCACCACCATGCTCTAAAAGATATAAGTGAAGCACTAGAGCAAAAATTATCACGCTCAAAAGATATAAGTGAAGCACTAGAAGCAAACTATCAAGCTCAAAAGATATAAGTGAAGCACATAGAGTATTCTATAAAATTTCAATTCATGTATGGCTCTCTCAAAAGGTGTGTACAACAAGGATGATTGTGGTAAACTAACAAGCAAAGACGCAAATAATACAAGATGCTCCAAGCAAAACACATATCATGTTGGTGAATAAAAATATAGCTCCAAGTAAATTACCGATGGAAGTGGACGAAAGAGGGGATGCCTTCCAGGGCATCCCCAAGCTTTGACTTTTTGGTGTCCTTAGATTATCTTGGGGGTTCCATGGGCATCCCCAAGCTTAGTCTCTTGCCACTCCTTGTTCCATAATTCATCAAAATAATTCACCCAAAACATGAAAACTTGACAACACAAAACTCAACAGAAATCTCGTGAGCTCCGTTAGAGAAAGGAAACAAAAGACAACTTCAAGGTACTGTAATGAACTCATTATTTATTTATATTGGTGTTAAACCTACTGTATTCAAACTTCTCTATGGTTTATAAACTATTTTACTAGCCATAGATTCATCAAAATAAGCAAACAACACACGAAAAACAGAATCTGTTAAAAACAGAACAGTCTGTAGTAATCTGTAACTAACGCAAACTTCTAGAACTCTAAAACTTCTAGAAAACTAGGAAGTCCTGGACAATTTGTTTATTGATCAGAATAAAAAAGAATCAACGCAAAATCACGTTCCTGTAATTTATCATAACCAAATTCGTGCGCGCAAAGTTTCTGTTTCTAAGCAGAATCAAATCAACTATCATCATAGGTTATCCTATAGGTCCTACTTGGCACAAACACTAATTAAAACATAAAGCCACATCCAAACAGAAGGTAGATGGATTATTTATTCCTAAACAGAAGAAAAACAAAAAACACAAAATAAAATTGGGTTGGCTCCCAACAAGCGCTATCGTTTAACGCCCTTAGCTAGGCATAAAAGCAAGGATAGATCTAGGTATTGCCATCTTTGGTAGGCAATCCATAAGTGGCTCTCATGATAGATTCATATGGTAATTTTATTTTCTTTCTAGGGAAGTGTTCCATACCCTTCTTTAAAGGAAATTGGAATCTAATATTCCCTTCCTTCATATCAATAATTGCACCAATCATTCTAAGGAAAGGTCTACCAAGAATAATAGGACATGAAGGATTGCAATCTATATCAAGAACGATAAAATCTACGGGCACATAATTCCTATTTGCAACAATAAGAACATCATTAATTATTCCCATAGGCTTTTTAATATTGGAATCCGCAAGATGCAAGTTTAGAGAGCAATCATCAAAATCACAGAAATCTAGCAAATCACATAAAGTTTTGGGAATAGTAGAGACACTAGCACCCAAATCACATAAAGCATGAAACTCAAAGTCTTTAATTTTAATAGTAGGTTCGCACTCATCACAGAGTTTTCTAGGGATATCAACTTTCATCTCAAGTTTTTCTTCATAAGATTGCATCAAGGCATCAACAATGTGTTTGGTAAAAGCCTTATTTTGACTATAAGCATGAGGAGATTCTAGCACGGATTGCAACAAGGAAATACAACCAATCAAAGAGCAATTTTCATAATTAAATTCCTTGAGATCCAAAATAGTGGGTTTAGCAACATCACGGTTTTTATTTATTTCAATCCCACTTTCATCAATTTCATCATCAAGATCTAGAAACTCCGAATTCTTAGAACGCCTTCTAGGTAAAGGAAGATAATCTTCAGATTCATCAAGATTCATATTGCAAAACAAAGATCTAATGGGGTACACATCAATAACTTTTAGATCTTCATCTTGATTTTCATAGGGATTAGAAGAACACACTTTAATAAAGGCATCTTTGGAAGCACGCATCCTAGCGGTTCTTTCTTTGCACTCATCAATGGAACTCCTCATGGCTTTGAGAGACTCGTTGATACCATGCTAAGGAGGAATAGATCTAAGCTTTAAAGAATCAATCTCGAGAGAAATTCTATCAACTTTCCTGGCCAAATCATCAACTTTAAGCAATTTCTCTTCAAGCGAAGCATTAAAATTCTTTTGTGAATTCATAAACTCTTTAACACTACTCTAAAATTCAGAGGGCATCTTATAAAAATTTCCATAAGAGTTGTTGTAGGAATTTCCATAATTATTAGAAGGATTACTAGGATAAGGCCTAGGATTAAAATTCCCTCTATACGCGTTGTTACCAAAACTATTCCTACCAATAAAATTCACATCCATAGATTCATTATTATTCTCAAGCAAAGTAGATAAAGGCATATTATTGGGATCAGAAGAAACACTCTTAGCAAATAAATTCCTAAGTTCATCCATTTTTTCACTCAAAACATTGATTTCTTCTATAGCATGCACCTTTTTATTAGTAGATGTTTCAGTATGCCATTGAGAATAATTAACCATAATATTATCTAGGAGTTTAGTAGCATCTCCTAAAGTTATTTCCATAAAAGTGCCTCCCACGGCCGAATCTAAAAGATTTCTAGAAGCAAAATTCAATCCAGCATAAATTTTTTGTATAATCATCCACAAGTTCAAACCATGAGTAGGACAATTACGTAGCATTAATTTCATTCTCTCCCAAGATTGTGCAACATGTTCATGATCAAGTTGCTTGAAATTCATAATATCGTTCCTAAGGGAGATAATCTTAGCAGGAGGAAAATACTTAGAGATAAAATCATCTTTGCACTTGTTCCAAGAATCAATACTATTTTTAGGCAAAGATGAAAACCATGCTTTAGCATGATCTCTAAGCGAAAAAGGAAATAGCTTCAATTTAACGACATCATTATCGACATCTTTTTTCTTTTGCATATCACATAAATCAATGAAGCTATTCAGATGAGTTGCGACATCTTCACTAGGAAGGCCGGCAAATTGATCTTTCATAACAAGATTCAACAAAGCAGTATTGATTTCACAAGATTCAGTATTGGCAAGAGGAGCAATCGGAGTGCTAAGGAAATCATTATTATTGGTATTGGTGAAGTCACACAATTTGGTAGCATCTTGAGCCATCCCGACAAATAAGCAAACAAACACATGAGCAAACAAATGGACGAGGAAAAAGGCAACGGAAAGAGAGGAGGAGATTGGGAAAGAGAGGGCGAATAAAACGGCAAGGGTGAAGTGGGGGAGAGGAAAACGAGAGGCAAATGGCAAATAATGTAATGCGAGCGATAGGGATTGTGATGGGTACTTGGTATGTTGACTTTTGCGTAAGCCTCCCCGGCAACGGTGCCAGAATCCTTCTTGCAACGTCTCGAGCTTGCGTTGGTTTTCCCCGAAGAGGAGAGGATGATGCAGCACAGTAGCGTAAGTGTTTCCCTCAGTTTTTGAGAACCAAGGTATCAATCCAGTAGGGGGTCACGAGCAAGTCCCTCGTACCTGCACAAAACGATAGCTACTCGCAACCAACGCGATTAGGGTTGTCAATCCCTTCACGGTTACTTACGAGAGTGAGATCTGATAGAGATAATATTTTTGGTATTTTTGGTATAAAGATGCAAAGTACAAAGTAAAAGCAAAGCAAGTAAATAAAGTGATGGAGATTGATATCATGAGAATAGACCCGGGGGCCATAGGTTTCACTAGTGGCTTCTCTTAAGAGCATAAGTATTCTATGGTGGGTGAACAAATTACTGTTGAGCAATTGATAGAATTGAGCATAGTTATGAGGTTATCTAGGTATGATCATGTATATAGGCATCACGTCCGTGACAAGTAGATCGAAACGATTCTGCATCTACTACTATTACTCCACTCATCGACCGCTATCCAGCATGCATCTAGAGTATTAAGTTAAAAACAGAGTAACGCCTTAAGCAAGATGACATGATGTAGAGGACTAAATTCATGAAATATGATAAATACCCCATCTTGTTATCCTCGATGGCAACAATACAATACGTGCCTTGCAACTCTTTCTATCACTGAGTAAGGACACCGCAAGATTGAACCCAAAGCCATGCACTTCTCCCATTGCAAGAACTACGAATCTAATTGGCCAAACCAAATGGATAATTCGAAGAGACTTGCAAAGATAACTCAATCACACATAAAAGAATTCAGAGAAGATTCGAATATTATTCATAGATAAGCTGGATCATAAACCCACAATTCATCGGTCTCAACAAACACAAAGCAAAACAAAGAAGATTACATCGAATAGATCTCCACGAGAGAGGGGGAGAACATTGTATTGAGATCCAAAAAGAGAGAAGAAGCCATCTAGCTACTAGCTATGGACCCGAATGTCTGAAGTAAACTACTCACACTTCATCGGAGGGGCTATGGAGATGATGTAGAAGCCCTCTGTGGTGGATGCCCCCTCCGGCGGAGCTCCGGAACAGGCCCCAAGATGGGATCTCGTGGATACAGAAGGTTGCGGTAGTGGAATTAGGTTTTTGGCTCCTCTTTTGATCGTTCGCGGATACGTAGGTATATATAGGAGGAAGGAGTACGTCGGTGGAGCTCCGAGGGGCCCACAAGGTAGGGGGAGCGCCCAAGGGCGCGCCCTCCACCCTTGTGACCGCCTATGGCGCTTCTTGGAGTAGGGTCCAAGTCTCCCGGGTCACTTTCGGTTGGAAAATCACGATCCCGAAGGTTTCATTCCGTTTGGACTCCGTTTGATATTCTGTTTCTTTGAAATACTGAAAAAGGCAAAAAACAACAATTCTGGGCTGGGCCTCCGGTTAATAGGTTAGTCCCAAAAATAATATAAAAGTGGAAAACAAAGCCCAGTATAGTCCAAAACAATAGATAAAGTAGCATGGAGCAATCAAAAATTATAGATACGTTGGAGACGTATCAGTCCCCTATGAAGAAAAGGATGTAGTGTGTTCTCTTGAGCATGCCTTCCATGCTGCGGCAATCGAAGACCCAGATCACAGGAGCGGGAGCATCCCCGAGATAGTCCCTAAGAAGAAGAAGACTTCACCTGGACCAAACCCTCAGGAGGTAGGCACCTCCAGAGGCGTTGCGTCAAGATATGCGCCCGTTCAAGGGGCGCCACCCTCTGTTACATAGGAACGCGCCCGGCGCCCTCCTCGGGCAAGGCTCGAGGGCTCTCCCCTAGAGGGCCACCGACTTTGCCAAGGACACGAGGGAGGCGCTCGGGCATCACCTGGAGGCGTGATTCAAAGCACGTTTCCCTCAGGAAGGTATGAGGCAAGGAGGGCCAAACCCTCAAGAGTTCATCACGAGGAACATTCAGGAGCTACAGGAGTCAAGAGTCATGTGCGGCAGCCGCCGCTTGCCCGCCGTAGCCCCACATCCAAGCGGGGATGGTGGGCTGAGCATCTGCATCGACGTACCAGGGCCCAACCGAGACGCGTCTCAGGAGCGCCTCTGGCCTTTGCGTGTGGGGCGTTGTGAGGGGCCACCTCACAGCTATGTTCGCATGCCTTTCGGCCTGCCGAACGTGGCCGCTGCTCATCAACGCCTGATGAGGAGCATTCTGGAGGCTCAGGAAGTCAGGCATTGTTGCGGTCCTGGCGGAGATGGAGATGGTCCTCAAAGATCCACCCGAGCCCCCGGAGCCTCCCGAGGCTCTTGGTCCCGGGAGCTCGCGAGGGTCGACCTCCTCACCACACGTCGTCCGCTACTTCAACATCCTTTCATCTCCAACGGTATCAGGTGACATCTTTCAAAGTTCTATTTTCAGCTGGGAGCGCCCACAGGGCTGCATCATTCCCAGGTCGTGTGGGTCCACCCCTGTGGCATGTATCCGTTTTGCTTATGACCTTTACCTACCTTATTGGGGGCGCCCCTCAGGCTGCATTATCCCCAAGCTACTTGGGCCTGACCCAGTGGCGTTTGCTTTTTCTGCATCTATCTAAATGGATTTGCTCCTTCATGCTTAACCTGCTTGACTTAATCGCCTGCTCGATTGACACCTACCTTTGGAGCCGCTCGCTCTGGCACTGTGCTTGCGCATGGGTTCGCCCCTGCAACACCGACAAATCTGAGTGGTCGAGCTCTAGCCGCGGCAGCCCCACAAGGCGCCACCTCACCAGGCCCTCAGTGCCCCCGTCACTCCTTGAGAGCAACCAATAGTTGGCTGGCAACGTAATGTCAAACCTTGTTTCACTCGTGATTGGTATGCAGGACCCGCTCCAGGAGTAACGCTGATGGTGTCGCAAGTTTTCTCTCCCTCTCTCCGGCACGATCCGCTCGCGTGTTGAAAGGGGGGCGCCTGAGCATCACGACTCATGAGCTCTTACTAGCTCTCCAGCCCTCACCCCTTGGCCTTGACCCACGACATCACGACCTATCATACCAGCGGCGGCTGAGCTCGCTCGAGGGCCGGGACCTGAGGACATAGAGCATGAAGGAAAGTGCAAGGAAGAGGGAAGAAGCTCACAAAGGCCTAACCCAACAACACCCCAGCTGCCGCCACGCAGGCCTGGCACCTCGTCGAAAACTACACCAAATCTACGAGATATGTCACGCGAAAACTGATTCGACTCAGCACTAAACCCTCGCCTACTACAGCTTTGTCACGGCAATGTTGCTTGCCTTTCTTGCCCAGCGGAGGCTGCTTGAGCGCTAAAGGGGACATCCTGAGCATCGCGACTCAGGGGCTCTTACTAGACCTCGGGCCGCTCACCTCCTGGCCTTGACCACGACATCACAACCTGGCATACCAGCGATGGCTGAAGCCTGCGTGGGGACCGGGACCTGTCGGCGTAGAGCGCTAAGCCCTCGTGAGGAGAGAAAGGGGGAGCTGAGTCGGGGCAGAACGTGCCCCCCGCATCGTTTCATGACAAGGATGTACTATTCACAAAAGACATGGCAACCGCCTTACATACCCCCATGGGATGTCATTTCGATTCCTCGCATGGAACAAAAAGTGCTAAGGAGCGATAACTACGCACACCTCCGCAGGAGACGGCATCATCAACAGTGGGTCATCGGGCGCCGGTGCCAACCCCATCCAGATCAGCAGCGCCGACGGCCTGATGCACCCGCCCTGCTCCCGGCGCGACGAGAGCTCGGGGGCTCGTAGCTGTCGTCGCTTGTCTCCGGAGTCACGTGAAGCTCTATGGAACCACCGGACCCTTCGGCTCCACTGCTGCTGCCCGAGGAGCTGCTGGGGAAGCGGTTGGCGGGCCTGGTCCTCACCGCTCTGATGCCCCGGACGCCTCCCTTGGGACAGCATTCCAGCCGGCGTCCTTCCGCGTCAAAGACCTTGAAGAAAATCAAGGAGGTGCCATCGTATTCGAGATGGATTACGAGGGCGCCCCCTGTCTGACAGACCCGGGCGATCTCGCCCCAGCCACGGGTCAGGAAGACCTTGCCCTGGGCAACAACCTCAACCTCCACCTTGGTCGCAGGGGTGTTGTAGTCGGCGTGCTGCAGCTAGAGCTCCCGAGGCCCCCTTGGTGGAATCTCGAAGGCGAAGGAGGGAGGAAGGCGAATCCAAGATCGAGGAGGCATGGCGGCGTGAAGCACAAGCTCGCGAGAAGAGCCTTCGACATGGACTCCAGGGGTAACAACGCGCACTGTCGTAACCCGCCGGCGTCGACGGCGGCACCATCGGTGTCGCTCGGCGTCTTCTTCTCCAGGGCCCTCGATTCAGGCTTACAAGGGCAGCGGAAACCCAAGCGACGGTCGCTCGTACCAGGGCCTCGTCGCCTCTTGCCGAGCACCCTCATCTCGGTGGCAGGGGACTGGCCGCTTCTTCGGCGGAAGCGGGTTAGGACACTCTCGGGGGGCCTTTCCCTTCTCTTCTGCAGAAAACCGGCGAATTGGTACCATTGGCGTAATGTGGAGCAAGGCCGAGGAAGAAGAAGAAGAGGCGGAGCAGGGAGGAATGGACTGAAGGGCTCGCACCGAATCGTACATATAGCCGGAGGAGGCCAACCGCCGGCCTCCCTGATCGCAGGTAATCATGACCCATTTTTGCATGCAGGGACTTGTCAAGTCGTGCGGTTGCCGAGGTGTCGTGGGGAAGCGGAGACGCCCATGTCCAATCAACCGCCACGTGCCGCCCAAGGCCGCAGGCTATTGGGGCTCGCGGCGCTTCGCACTTGCCCCTTCTCTTCTTTGCTAAGCCAAGCCCGGGCGCGCCTTGGGCTCGCGGGCTACTGTCGGTGTTCTGGGAATGGGGGTTCCCAGACTTCCCTTCCTGCGGCCTGCGGTGTGGCTCAAGTGGGGGCCCAGTGCATCCCAGCTTCATCATCTCAAGCTCAAGAACCTCGTGAGGGGCCAAGCCTCACGGGGCGGATGACAGGAAGCCTCCTCAGGCAGGCTCGTGAGGAGGCAGAGAAATCAAGGCAGGGTACCTCGCGAGGTGCCCGTGACGCAAGCCATGACGACCGAGACCAGGCGGGCGCCGGCCTGCGCAGTGTCCTTGTTTCCCCTTCGGTGCAAAGGAGGCAAGCACAGGCCAAGGCACCAGGCAAAGGTTACCGTTTCGGTGCAACAAGACCAAGACCAGCAGAACGGCAAGATGGAGGTCATCGTGGAGCCCAGGACAGCGTCATCGTCAGAGCCTTTGGCAGCCGTAGACCAACTTTAGTCAGGATAAGTGTACTAGATGTTCCCCTTCAAAACGGCCAATTGTTGGCGCCCTTCCCGCTCATTATTTGGGAAGAGGCCCAGGGCCTCCCTCTATAAATAGAGCTAGCCACCACAGGGCAAGGGGGGGGGGGTCGATCAGAGAGAAATCTTCGGATAGACTAGAGAGAGAGGCGGCTGAACTCACCCAAGGAGGTCATGGCACCAGCTCAAGAACAGCCCCTCGCGAGGCTGTTCTTCCCTTGTATTGTTCATCATCAGCCCCTGAGGCAATCCACCACACCACACACTGGAGTAGGGTATTACACCACAATGGTGGCCTGAACCAGTATAAATCTCGTGTCCCTTGTGTGTTCTTCTTTCTAGCCTAAATTCCTTTCGAGGCCTCGAGACGCGAGTTGGTAGGAGGAGAGATCTTCGTGCGCACCCCAGAGTTCGAACCTCAAGGGTCTGCCAGAACCCGAAATCCGACAATCTCTGTTGTAACATGTTTTATAACTGAATCACCATTCTTCTATATAAGGCATGCAAGGGGAAGACGGCTATGTTAGAATCTGAAGGGTTACAAACCAGGTCTTTGCAAGAGATCCAAACGCCAGGAGATAATGAACCAACTCCATTTTTCAGAGATACTGCTCCAGCAAAGAGAAACCCAACTCCCACAGATAATAAGCAGATTCCAGTGGCCAAAGAACTAGTCCGCTCCAGTCCAGCAAAAGAATGTCAACTTCATTCTAAGAAGCGTGTGCGTATCCTCGCATCATGAAATTTTATAGCATTCTGATCATATTTTCTATAGGTTTCTTACCCATCTCTCTTTTAGAAAATAAGGTTAAACGATAGAAGACTTCCTCCATTGGGATCGTATTCGAGGAAAATATCTTGCAGGAATTCTCTGTGCTCCAATGCTGATATAAGTACCTATTGTATATCACTATATTTTTACATCAACATGTATTCTGTTTATCGGCGTGAATCTAACCTTTATCTGATCTAAAATTAGTTGTAGAAAAATGTTAAAGGCGCCAATGTTGATTTTTGTAAGGAAAACTGCCTGGTAATTTTGCATACTGAGTGCATGAATGTACTATCTCATATCACGCACATTACTGAATTGTAGTGCTTCTCTGGTTGCCCATTCATTCATTGTGTCAATGTTGCTTTCGTACTACCTTACCTGGATGATGATAGTTGTGGCATATTGTGTTAATTTGGTGTAGGCTAGTTGCCCAAACATTCGTTGTGTCAATGTTGCTTTCCTATTATCTGACTGGGCCAATGATAGCAATGCTAGTGTGTTAATTTTGTGCAGACTGCTGAAGATAACAAGACAAACTCTAAAAACAGCAAGGCAACCCCATTGTTTCTTTCCAGTAAATCTAGGCCAGGTAATATGGAAATAACTCATGATTAATCTGTTTGGTTCCCGTCCTAATTTATGTTATGATGCAGGTCGAGACACTCTCCACTATCAATAATACCAGCCTGCCAAAATTGCCATCCGAATCTGTTCAGTATCCTCTGTCTCAAATGCAACGGAATAAATGTATGTTTGTGAACCAATTAATGGCTGAAGCAATGACGGAAATGGTGGATGAATCAGAGGTGCAGAGTCGTGCAACACAACAACTGATCAATATTTTCAGAGATAGTGTAGCAAAGCAGCAAGAACTTGCCCACATGCTTATGGGCGTCATCTGTGCTGAGGTTGCAGATGGTGACGGTGTAGATGGTTAGGTTCTGCTCATTTATTTGCACTAGCATCAATCTTTGATTGCCCAATGGATGTAATTTCCTGTAATATATGCTGGATGTGCAACGTTATTCCTTGTATGTCGTACCTTTGCTTGATCGGTTTTGGTCCTGTGCATAATTGCTCATCGTAATGGGCTCAAATTATCTAATTTGGCCTAAAGAAATGTATGAACTTTAGTGGGCCCATTAAGTTAATGGGCCGTTACTAGGCCGAAAGTTAATGGTCTGCCCTCTTACCTCCCGGGTCGTTAACAGGCCGACATTGAAGCGGGCAACAGGTGGCCCCAATTTATTTCACGGGCCGTTAACAGCCGTTACTAAGTTTGGGCTACATATGGCCCAACTATACTGTAGGCCTTTAGCAGGCCGAAAGAGACAGCGGACTTGTGCTGGACCATGAAGACCATGGGCCGCTAAGAGGCCGAAAGTTAGGTCGTATTGTAAATGGCCCAACTGTGTTGTGGGCCTTTAGCAGGCCGAAAGAGAAACCAGGCTGGTGTTGGACCATGAATGGCATGGGCCGTCAAAAGGCCAAAACTAAGGTCCGACTACAAATGGCCCAACTCATTTATGGTCTGTTAATAGGCCGAAAGTCACACAGGGCCGGGAATTGGCCCAACACTTAAATGGGTCGCTAAAAGGCTAAAACTCAGGTCCGACTACAAATGGCCCAACTGATTTATGGGCCGTCAACAGGCTGAAAGTGACACCAGGCCAAAAATTGGCCCAACACTTAAATGGGCCGCTAAAAGGCCGAAACTCAGGTCCGACAACAAATGGTGCATCAGATTTATGGGCCGTCAACAGGCTGAAAGACACACCGGGCCGGAAATTAGCCCAACATTTAAATGGGTCGCTAAAAGGCCGAAAGATGTACATCCTGAAAATTGGCCCATCCGTTAAATGGGCCGTTAACAGGCCGAAATCTCATCGGGCCGATATTGAGCCCAAATATACAGCGGGCTGTTAACGGGCTCGAACTGACGATGGGCTGCAATGGTGTCAAATCTTTAACGGGCTGTTGACAGGCCGAATTGGCACATCTCGTATGGGCCGTGGGCTTAAATGGACCTGACACAAGTAGGCCTTATATGGGCTGGCCTGCTAATTTTTACTGGGCCGACCTTTTTCACCGGAATGGGCCACTGTTGGGCCTTGCCACGTGTCGACCTATCATAGGCGCCTCTTGTCCAATGAGTGGATGACATCTGTCCCAACGGTGAAGCAACACGTGTTTCCTCCGGCCAATGATAATTTTACACGTGGAAAATCCCCATTGGTCCGGGCTGTTAACGGGTTATCGGATCCAAAATCAGACCCGATAGCTTAACGGCATTCCGTTACGGTGGATGCCACGTGCCGGTCACCCTTGACGAAAGCACTTCTATGATGCGCGATTTATTGTCATGGAAGTGGACACTTCCGTGATGATAAATTTTGGTAATGTCATGGAACTCTTCTACGACAGCACATGTATGACTATCTTGATTCTGTCATAAAATCGTCATGGATGTACATGCATGACAAAAAATGCGACCTACTGTGACAAACACGTATCATCACGGAAGTGTATTTTTTTGTAGTGCACGCAGGTGTCTGCTGAGTTGGCTTGGAAGCTGCATGTTGCCACGCAGGTGCGTGCCCAGCTGGTTGGGCTGGCAACTGCATGCGAACAGCGTTGGGGATATGGTTGGTGCGGGCCTAGCAGTGGCCCCGCGGTTGCCTCTGGCAAGGGTCTTGTCGGGTGGCCCGACAAGGGTCTTGCCGTGGCGCACTGGCGTCCCCGGCAAGGATCTTGCCGACGGCCTTGTGGGTTTCTTCGGTAAGGATCTTGGTGAGGATTGTTGCCTCTCAACCCCCATCTGATCTTGAGCATTCTATGTTTTCACAAAGATCTGCATGCCACCATGGAGGTGCCTCTCGAGCCCTGGTCCAACGTGGTTGTTGACATTGGAGGTCGTGGGTTCAAGGGTGGCTCGCTCTGCCGGTGTGGGCGAGTTGCCCCGGCAAGGGCCTTGCCGAGGCCACAAAGGTTGCCCCAGGCAAGGGTCTTGCCGTGGAAACCTGCTTCATCCATCTGCACTTTGTGTCCTTGGTCCTTGATGTTGCCTTGTTTGTCTTGAGCCTTCGGTTTCCTTCCGGCTTCCCTCCTCTGCCCTGCCATGTGCGGCCATGGCGCGTGGCTCCGACTGCCCATGCACAAGTAAAGGGGTCAAAAGGAGAGCCCCTACTTTTGTACACCGACACATACCAACGATTGGCCTCATGTTTGACCTTGTTCTCCTTGCCATGGATGATCTTGAGGTGGTGCTTGCAAAATGGAATAAACAACAATCAGATACAACAAGGATAAAGTAAAATGATGCACTTGTATAAATAAAGGAAAGCATTGGATCATCATGCACATACAGTGATGTAGTGTTATTAATTAAGCAAACATGTAAGTGCACTAAACAAAGCATGCATGTACACTGGAAATTTATATACTCTAAACAAGCAAGCAAGCAAAGTGCTACTGATAGAAACAAGCAACCAATGAAGGAAATTGAAGAGAATCAAGCAAGTACTATTGACACAAACCCTAATTAATAAGAAAGCAAGTAGCTTCTTCTCCATGTGCTACTGATACAAGCAAGTACTGCAGATGGAAACCCTAATTAAGCATGTATGCTAGCAAGCAACATGTATGTTAGCAAGCAAGGAACATCAACTTGTGAATTAGTGTCATGTACACATGCTTAGACAGTCTGACAGCAAGGTAGGCGAGTATATCATGAGGACCTTCAGAACAACTAGATGTTGCCACTGGTAAAGTATGAAACAACAGTACTTGCAGACGTACAAAAGCAGATGAAAAAATTATTCTCAACTAATATTATGCTGCCTCTACACACCAAAAATGGCTACAAACTAGAAGACACACAAGTTAAGACATTTCGACAATTAGAATCAACTATGTATGTTACAGTACCCAAAATTATCTAGCACCAATCTAGTACTTATTAAAACTAGACATACAGCCTTAACACACCAGGAATTCCAATACCACATTAAGTACTAAGCATTATCTTGTTCACTGGAAAGAAGAACACAAGCTTAATGCGCATATCACAAAAGAAGAACACTACTACAAACCCTAGTAGTGCT
Organism: Triticum aestivum; assembly: GCF_018294505.1. Classification (NCBI taxonomy): domain Eukaryota; kingdom Viridiplantae; phylum Streptophyta; class Magnoliopsida; order Poales; family Poaceae; genus Triticum; species Triticum aestivum. The sequence continues at coordinate 332,290,325 of NC_057801.1, forward strand.
ACTGATAGCAAAGTAATACAAGAAGAGTGCTACAAGCAGTCAAGTACATGTTGATACAAACCCTAGTAGCAAGCAAGCAAAGTGCATAAGTGCTACTAATACAAGCAAGCAAGCATGGAAAGTGCTACTGATAGAAACAATCAAACTGCTACTGATAGAAACAAGCAAGTAAGGAAGGAAATTGAACCATACAAGAAAGAAAGTACTTTTTATACAAACAAGCAAGCAAGTAGCTTCTTCTCCAAGTGCTACTGATACAAGCTAAGTAATTAAATCATACACAAGCAACATGAACCAGAGGGAGGTCTTCCTCTAAGCTCATCCACATCCTCATCCATCCCCATCCCCTAAAATAATGCACTATCTCTAACATCATTCACTTCCTCATCTATCCCCATCCCCTAAAATCATGCACTTCCTCTCCATCAACATGAACCCTAAACCATGAGGGGGATCAAACAAACCGCCAGGAGCTCCTAGATGAACATGAACAGGAACCACCAGGAGCTCGTAGATTGACCGAATCCTAACCCTAGATCGACCGAATCCTAACCCTAGATCGACTAGGAGGGGGATCTACCGAACCCTGGAAGATCGAGGGGAGAGGGGAGTGGAGAGGGGTACCTGCCGTCGTCGATCGTTGATGATGTGGATGATGTAGCCACTGTCGTTGATGTAGCAACTATCATTGATGTATTTGTAGCCGGGGCGGTCGATGTAGCCTTCAATGTAGCCACCATCGTCGAGGGGAGAGAGAAGGGTGGATTCGTCGTTGGGGAGGGCGGCGTACCGCGGCGCGGAGGGGCGATGCACCGGCGGGGCAGGGCGACATGGAGCAGGGGAGGGAGCAGGAGCAGGGCGGCACGGAGCAGGGAGGGGTGGCGCAGCGGCGTGGTGGGGAGGCACGGAGCAGGGGAGGGAGTGGGAGAGGGGCGACGCAGAGCAGGGTTCGTTGGGGCGGAGCAGAGGAGGGGCGGTACTAGGGTTGTGGGGTGGGGATTGGGGAAGGGAGGAGAAATTTTGGAAGGGGAGGGGAGGGGATCCCGCGTGTTAATGGGAGAGGGAGTGGATGGAAATTTTGGCACAGGGAAATTTTGGTGGAGGGAAAATTTTGTTGTGGGAGGGATATTCTTTTGGGTTTGGGGGCAGAAAAATTAGGGTTTTTTTGTAAACTTTGTAGAAATAATGGTTAAAATCATACTGAATAGCTCAAGAAAACACCGGTATTGCAAGTTTAGTATTTTTTTCTAGCTGGTAGGCCACATTTGATGATGTGATGCGGAGGTCTCTCATTTTTTTGATTTTTTTGAATTTTTTATGGTGTTTTCAAAAACCGTCCGATTTCGTCGCGACGGCCGTCCATGGCTAGGGTTTGAGTCGTGCCAATCTGTTGCCGATTCTGTGATGAAATGCCTACCTGTGAAGCTAAAAAGGATTTTAGTGAAAATAACGGGCAAGCTATGGAAGACCCAGAGTTCAAATTCCAGCCGGTTCCAGCTGAATTGGCCGAAGGTTGTCTGAATGGATGGGAGTAGCTACGAGGGTCGGAAAAGCATGATTTTTGGCGACTGTCCGTAAAATAGGGTCTACTTTGAGATAGACATGGAATGGCGCCGTTTGGGGTGACCCTCCTTGTAGCCGCTTCACGAAAAACGCATGTTTTTAGCATTCAAAAAATGAAAAACAGTTTTTTTTGTGAAACAAGTTGGAACCTAGCTTTGGCAACATTGTTTGCCATCACAAGATGGGGGCATGCGCTAAATTTGGGCATATTATCACAAACTATTCAACGAATGCGGCCATATCATTGCTAGTTTGGCTTGAAAGCCATGATTCTTCATTCATGGTAGGTCGTTTTTTGGGAACACCTTTTCAAAAAACACAGATATTGCATGTTTAGTATTTTTGCTAGTTGGTAGGCCACATTTGATGATGTGACGCGGAGGTCTCCATTTTTTTTTGATTTTTTTTGAATTTTTTACGGTGCTTTAAAAAATCGGCCGATTTCGTCGCGGCGGCCGTCCGTGGCTAGGGTTTGAGTCGTGCCAATCTGTTGTCGATTCTATGATGAAATGCCTACCTATCAAGCTAAAAAGGATTTTTAGCGAAAATAATGGCAAGCTATGGAGGACCCGCAGTTCAAATTCTAGCCGGTTCCAGCTGAATCGGCCGAAGGTTGTCTGAATGGCTGGGAGTAGCTATGAGGGTCAGAAAAGCATGAATTTTGGCGACCGTCTGTAAAATAGGGTCTACTTTGAGATATACATGGAATGGCGTCGTTTGGGGTGACCCTCCTTGTAGCTGCTTCACGTAAAACACATGTTTTTAGCATTCAAAAAATGAAAAATGGTTTTTTTGTGAAACAAGTTGGAACCTAGCTTTGGCAACATTGTTTGCCATCACAAGACGGAGGCATGTGCCAAATTTGGGCATATTATCACAAACTATTCACGAATGCGGCCATATCATTGCTAGTTTGGCTTGAAAGCCATGAATCTTTGTTCATGGTAGGTCGTTTTTGGGAACACCTTTTCCAAAAAACACCGGTATTGCAAGTTCAGTATTTTTGCTAGTTGGTAAGCCACATTTGATGATATGATGTGGAGGTCTCCCATTTTGTTGATTTTTTTTAATTTTTTACGGTGTTTTCAAAAACCGGCTGATTTTGTCTCGGCGGTCGTCCGTGGCTAGGGTTTGAGTCATGTTTTTAGCATTCAAAAAATGAAACTTATATTGTTTCATACATGAGCATGCACAAAAACCCATAATTTTATCCTTCATCCATGAGCATGCATAAAAAATTTCAATTCCCATAAATTACCAAACTGAATATTCATAATTAAGAAATTGACATGTTTAGATGACACTGTCATACAGCATCCATGAGCATGTACAAAATTAAACCTGACATACTTAACATTGACATGTTTAGATTACACTAACAATCTTAAACCTAACATGCTGAACCTTGCCACTTCATTTCTTAACATCTTCATTCCTCCTTCTTCTCCTTCATCAACCTGATGCGCTCAGAGTGGCGAATCCCAACGCGGATGTACACCTCTACCACAGTTGGCATGGTCCTATCGCCAAGCTGTGGGATTGTAGGCGCCACCACCATCACGAGGTCATTGTGAGGCACCACCATTGTGAGGTCACCATTAGGCACCACAATCGCGAGGTCGTCGTCAGCCACCATAGCAAGGTCGTCGTCCGCCACCACCATAGCAGGGTCGTCGTCAGCCACCACCATAGCAAGGTCATCATCCGCCACCACCATAGCAGGGTCGTCGTCAGCCACCATCATAACAAGGTCGTCGTCATCCAGAATAGGCTGCTCCTCGTCATCCCCGCTCTGCTCCTCGTCATCCCTATTGCTACTCCCATTGCCTGGCCAAATGCAATAAAGTGTGGACATGGTGTTGTCGTCGTGCTAGTAGAGGAAGCCAATAGGACAGGAAGAAGAGAGGCAGAGAGCTTACTGGCATGGTCGTCGTGCTGGTAGTAAAGGTGGCACATGGTGTTGTCGAACATCTTCACGGTGAACATGGTGTCACCGTCGTAGCGGAAGACAAGGAAGTGCCCGAGCTGTAGATCATGGGCGCAGGCGAAATGATCCCAGCCAGGCGCTAGGTACATATGGCCTTTGCAATCGAACACCACCAACACGTCCCACAGCCTGCGAAGCCCGCTGCCGGCCTCCCGCAGCTTCACTTTGTGGGGCTGACGACCGGCGAGCATTTTCGCAAACTTGTCAGGCAGCCTCTGCAGCGAGGGTCAAGTAGTGGTTAATTGTGCCAATCAAGCACTAGACAGCAGAGTGATGATAAAGAGATGAGTGATGATAAATATACCTACCTACTGCAAGATTTCTCAATTACGATCTCAAAGAACTCGAAACCTTCCAGGCCAGCCATCTCTCTTCTCTGAAAAGCATCATTGTAATTAAACAACAAGTTACCATAAACAGGGCTGGACATAAATAGGAAACAAGCTATTCAAAAAAGTAGAATATCAACATTTCAGGTAACCACAACAAGAATAACAACAGAAATAGCAACATCAAAATATTGTTTTTGAACATTGGCATCAAATCAACACAAACACTGAATGACAGAAAAGGTATTAAGGCACATGTTCAGAAACCATCAAATTTGGACAGATATATTCATAAGTGGAGATATATATATACAGTTTACTTCAGAAACCATCAAATTTGGACAGATATGTTCATAAGTGGAGATATATGGACAGCAACCATCAAATTTCTAACATCTCCAGCTTACTTCAGAAACTAAACCACACAAAACATTGAATGCAGGTTACCAGCAGTAAGCTCACGAGGCAAATAGCCCATTAATATGGGTACTGCCAATGGCAAGAATAAGCCCGCCCAAGTGTGGTCTGATCAAAATGCTTGTCCCTTGAACTGGAAAAATAAATATACTGCGCTGTGAAAATGCGGTGTTTCTTAGACTAAGAATGCAATCTTAGCAACAGTCTATGCAAGACTGATACCGCTTGGACTGTTCGACAACCGCTTGGATCAGCAAGTTAGGCATTTCAGTTAAGACCTATTTCATTCCATGCACGGTAAAAAAAGGCCTACTTGATTCAGTTGTAGACTAAATTCAAACAATGTACACTGAGTAACCCAGAACAAGAGAATTAGAGAAACTAGCAAGCTCAGGTGCACAGACACAAAAGCATATAACCATCACAAAACAACAAGAGCATTAGACAGAAGTTATGTATCATAGTAGAAATGCATCATTACATCAGATAACCTAGCCAAGTCACATGGATAACCAATAGCTAAGTTAGATTGGATAACCTATAGCAGGCAACAATGGTAACGAACAACCAAGAGTTGTGTATAATAGAAGAAATGCATCATTACTTCTAACATGATACCGTGCACATTTTAATACAGACCAAATGCTAACAAGCAGTAGGTATTGATAGTGACATAATACAACATGGCAGGCTTGATTTGTTCCATGCATGTTAAAGATGGGACATTCAAAATCAAGACATAGGTATCAAGTGTAGCCTGCAGATAACTACCATGTTGAAGAATAGGGCGATTAGCCAACTAATATCAGGGCCACATATGGCAGGAATGAACCAAGGAAAGTAAACTAGGAAGATTCAATCAATACTAAAAGGTGGTATGCTCTGGTTAGTTCAAACCCCCAGTAATCATATTTGATTCAGTTGCAGCCTACTTCTATACATTTAACGTGGAGTGGATCAAAACAACAGAAAACTAGCAGCCACATACCAACAACTTGGTTCAAAATCAAATAACAATTGAAAATTCATTAAGTAACATATAACCAGTGCATAAGGCAGAAGTCATGTGTCATAGGAGAAATGCATCATTGCTTTGGATGACCTACAAGCCCAAATCCCACTTGTCGGATTTCAGGTTCCGGTAGACCCTTGAGGTTCGAACTCTGGGGTGCACACGAAGATCTTTCCCCTACCAACTCACATCTCGAAGCCTCGCAAGGGATGCAAGCTAGAAAGATGAACACACAAGGGACACGAGGTTTATACTGGTTCATGCCACCATTGCGGTGTAATACCCTACTCCAATGTGTGGCGTGGTGGATTGCCTCGGGGGCTGATGATGAACAATACAAAGGGAGAATAGCCTCGCGAGAGGTGTTCTTGAGCTTGTGCAATGAACTTCTTGGGTGAGTTCAGTCGCCTCTCTCTCCCTAGTCTACCCCAAAATCTCCTATCTACTCTGTGGTGGCTAGCTCTATTTATAGAGGGAGGCCCTGGGCCTCTTCCCAAATAATGAGCGGGAAGGGCGCCAACAATTGGCCATTTTGCCAAGGTTCTTGTGACCACTGACCCGGCCACGCTCTTCAACTTGCCTCTTTCGATCCAGGCCAGGGAGGAGATTAGAGAGATTCAGCGCGGGTCTGCACACGTCGAACTGGACACTGATTGTGCTGACGCTTGGGTCTGTGATCTTGGGCGTTTCTCTTCCAAAAAATACTATAACCACTGTTTCAGGCATGTGGTGGCTTGTGAGGCGTTCGGTTGGCTATGGAACTCCAAAAGCCCGATCAAGTTCAAACTGTTCGGGTGGTTGCTCCTAGTCGATCGCTTGAACACCAGAAACATGCTGAGGCGGCGACATTTTGCTGTAGCCGGGGATAATTATGCTTGCATGTTCTGTCAGAACCCCCCCCCCGAGGAAACTTTGGAGCACCTCTTCTTCACGTGCCCCTTCAGCCAGCGTTGCTGGAGTAAGGTTGGTATGTCCTGGCCGAGAGGAACCAACAGATTAGCCATCTTGCATGGGGGGAGGGAGAGCTGGCGTCGACCACTATTCATGGACATCTTTTTGCTTGCTGCTTGGAGCCTGTGGATGGAGAGAAATAACCAACACTTCAGGGGGGTTCCACACTCCTTCGTGGCATGGCTAGCTAGGTTCAAAGATCTGTTGGAACTGGTAGTACATAACTGTCCAGAGAGACTCCATCCTTTTCTCTCTGATTACATTGTAGATTTAGGCCAATAGTCTCTGCTTTGGGCAACCATTTCGGCCGGGGGGCCTAAAACCCATTGTAACACACATGTAACTATTCCACTGTGAGTAATACAAAAGTCAGGGGGAGCCTCTCCCACTGTCGCTGTTTCTCAAAAAAAACAATTGGCCATTTTGAAGGGGAACATCTAGTACACTTATCCTGACTAAAGTTGGTCTTTGACTGCCAAAGACTCTTACGGTGACGTCGTCTTGGGCTCCATGGAGTCCTCCATCCTGCCGTCCCGCTGGTCTTGGTCTTGTTGCACCGAAACGGTAACCTTTGCCTGCTGCCTTGGCTTGTGCTTGCCCCCTTTGCACCAAAGGGGAAACAAGGACACTGCGTAGGCCGGCGCCGGCCTGGCGCCCGCCTGGTCTCGATCGTCATGGCTTGTGTCACGGGCACCTCGCGAGGTACCCTGCCTTGATCTCTCCGCCTCCTCGCGAGCCCGCCTGATGAGGCTGCTCCTGAGGAAGCTTCCTGTCATTCTCCCCGCGAGGCTTGGCCCCTCGCGAGGGTCTTGAGTTGGAGCTGATAAAGCTGGGCTGCACTGGGCCTCTGCTTGAGACACTCCGCAGGCCGCAGGCAGGCAAGTCTGGGGACCCCCGTTCCCAGAACGCCGACAGTAGCCCCCGGGCCCAAGGCCTGCCCGGACTTGGCTTAATAGAGAGGCGAAGGGGCAAGTGCGAAGCGCCACGGGCCCCAATAGCCTGCAGCCTCGGGCGCCGCGTGGCAATTGATTGGACGTGGGTGTCTCCGCTTTCCCACGACGCCTCGGCAACCGCATGACCTGACAAGTCCCTTCATGCAAAAACGGGTCATGATTACCTGCGATCGTGGTGGCCGACTGTTAGCCTCCTCCGGCTATAAGTACAGAACGGCACGAGCCCTTCTAGTCCATTCCTTCCTGCTACTCCCTTTCTTCTTCTTCCTCGCCCTTGCTCCACATTACGCCAATGGCACCGATCCGCCGGTTTTCTGCAGAAGAGAAGGGAAAGGCCCCCCAAAAGGGTCCCGACCCGCTTCCGCTGAAGAAGCGGCCAGTCCCCTGCGGCCGAGATGAGGATGCTCGGCAGGAGACGTCGAGGCCTTGGTATGAGCGGCCGCCGCCTAGGTTTCCGCTGCCCTTGTACGCCCGAATTGAGGGCCCTAGGGAAGAAGGCGTCGAGCGACACCGACGGTGCCGTCGTCGACACCGGCAAGTTACAGCGGTGTGCATCGTTCCTCCTGGAGTCCATGTCGAGGGCTCTTCTCGCAAGCTTGTGCTTCACACCGCCATGCCTCCTCGATCTTGGATTCGCCTTCCTCCCTCCTTCTCCTTCGAGATTCTACCGAGGAGGCCTCGGGAGCTATGGCTGCAGCACGCCGACTGCAACACCCCTGCGACCGAGTCGGAGGTCAAGGTTGTCTCCCCAGGCAAGGTCTTCCTAGCCCGCGGCTGGGGCAAGATCGCCCGGGTATCCCGGATGGGGGGCGCCCTCGTAATCCATCTCGAATACGATGGCCCCTCTTTGATGTTCTTCAAGGACTTCAACACGGAAGGACGCCGACTGGAATGCTGCCCCAAGGGAGGCGGCCGGGGCATCAGAGTGGCGAGGACCAGGCCTGCCAACCACTTCCCCAACAGCTTCTCAGGCAGCAGCGGAGGAGCCGGAGGGTCCAGCGACTCCGCCGAGCTTCACGCGACTACGGAGACAAGCGACGACAACTACGAGCCCCCGAGCTCGCGTCGCGCCTGGAGCAGGGCGGCTGCATCAGGACATCGGCGCTGCTGATCCAGATCGGGTTGGTGCTGGCGCCTGATGACCCACTATTGATGATGGCGTCTCCTGCGGAGGCGCGCGTAGTTATCGCTCCTTAGCACCTTTTGTTCCCTGCGAGGAATCGAAATGACACCCCATGGGGGTATGTAAGGCGCCTACCGTGTCTTTTGTGAATTGTACGTCCTTATTATGAAACGATGTGAGAGGCGCGTTCTGCCCCAGCTCAGTTCCCCCTTTCTTTCCTCACGTGGGCTTGGTGCTCTATAATGGGGAACGTAGCAGAAATTCAATATTTTCCTACGTGTCACCAAGATCTATCTATGGAGAAACCAACAACGAGGGGAAGGAGAGTGCATCTACATACCCTTGTAGATCGCTAAACGGAAGCTTTCAAGAGAACGGGGTTGAAGGAGTCGTACTCGCCGTGATCCAAATCACTGGAGATCCTAGTGCCGAACGGACGGCACCTCCGCGTTCAACACACGTACAGCCCGGTGATGTCTCCCATGCCTTGATCCAGCAAGGAGAGAGGGAGAGGTTGGGGAAGACTCCATCCAGCAGCAGCACAACGGCGTGGTGGTGGTGAAGGAGCGTGGCAATCCTGCACGGCTTCGCCAAGCACCGCGGGAGAGGAGGAGAAAGAGAGGTAGGGCTGCGCCAACAGGAGAAGAACTTCGTCTGTTGGGCTGCCCCTTTGCCTCCACTATATATAGGGGGAGAGGGGGGGCTGCGCCCCCACCTAGGGTTCCACCCCTAGGGGCGGCGGCCAGCCCAAGATCCCATCTGGGGGGCGGCCAAGGGGGGAAGAGGGGAAACTTGCCCCCCATGTTAGGTGGGTGCGCCCCCTCCCCCAACCCTAGGCGCCTTGCGCCCTTGTGGGGGGGCGCACCAGGCTACCTGGGGCTGGTCCCCTCCCACACTTGGCACATGCAGCCCTCTGGGGATGGTGGCCCCACTTGGTGGACCCCCGGGACCCTCCCGGTGGTCCCAGTACGTTACCGATAAAACCAGAAACTTTTCTGGTGACCAAAACAGGACTTCCCATATATAAATCTTTACCTCCACACCATTCCGGAACTCCTCGTGACATCCGGAATCTCATCCGGGACTCCGAACAACATTCGGTAACCACCTATATCTATTCCCTATAACCCTAGCGTCATCGAACCTTAAGTGTGTAGACCCTACGGTTTCGGGAACCGTGCAGACATGACCGAGACGTTCTCCGGTCAATAACCAACAGCGGGATCTGGATACCCATGTTGGCTCCCACATGTTCCACGATGATCTCATCGGATGAACCATGATGTCAAGGACTCAATCAATCCCGTATACAAGTCCCTTTGTCTAGCGGTATTGTACTTGCCCGAGATTCGATCGTCGGTATGCTGATACCTTGTTCAATCTCGTTACCGGCAAGTCTCTTTACTCGTTCCGTCACACATCATCCCGTGATCAACCCCTTGGTCACATTGTGCACATTATGATGATGTCCTACCGAGTGGGCCCAGAGATACCTCTCCGTCAACCGGAGTGACAAATCCCATTCTCGATTCGTGCCAACCCAACAGACACTTTTGGAGATACCCGTAGTGCACCTTTATAGCCACCCAGTTACGTTGTGACATTTGGTACACCCAAAGCATTCCTACAGTATCCGAGAGTTGCACAATCTCATGGTCTAAGGAAATGATACTTGACATTAGAAAAGCTTTAGCATACGAACTACACGATCTTTGTGCTAGGCTTAGGATTGGGTCTTGTCCATCACATCATTCTCCTAATGATGTGATCCCGTTATCAATGACATCCAATGTCCATGGTCAGGAAATCATAACCATCTATTGATCAATGAGCTAGTCAATTAGAGGCTAACTAGGGACATGGTGTTGTCTATGTACCCACACATGTATCTGAGTTTCCTATCAATACAATTATAGCATGGATAATAAACGATTATCATGAACAAGGAAACATAATAATAATAACCAATTTATTATTGCCTCTAGGGCATATTTCCAACAGTCTCCCACTTGCACTAGAGTCAATAATCTAGTTCACATTGCCATGTGATTAACCCTTTACGCCGAACTCTTTATCACCTCCATAATCGAGAAACATGTCCTTTATTTACTCCAAGGACAATTTTGACCGCTGTCCAATGATCCATTCCTGGATCATTCTTGTACCCCTTGACTGACTCATGACAAGGCACACTTCCGATGCGGTACACAACATAGCATACTATAGAGCCTACGTCCGAAGCATAGGGGACGACCTTCGTCCTTTCTCTCTCTTCTTCCATGGTCGAGCTTTAACTCTTAACTTCATACCCTACAACTCAGGCAAGAACTCCTTCTTTGACTGATCCATCTTGAACACCTTCAAGATCATGTCATGGTATGTGTTCATTTGGAAGTACCATTTAGTGGTTTTTGATCTATCCGCATAGATCTTGATGCTCAATGTTCAAGCAGCTTAATCCAGGTTTTCTATTGAAAAACACCTTTCAAACAACCCTATATGCTTTCCGGAAATTCTACATCATTTCCGATCAATAATATGTCACCAACATATACTCATCAGAAATTCTATAGTACTCCCACTCACTTCTTTGGAAATACAAGTTTCTCATGAACTTTGTATAAACCCAAAATCTTTGATCATCTCATCAAAGCGTACATTCCAACTCCGAGATGCTTACTCCAGTCCTTAGAAGGATTGCTGGAGCTTTGCATATTTGTTAGCGTTCTTCAGGATTGACAAAACCTTCTGGTTGTATCACATACAACCTTTCCTCAAGGATATCGTGGAGGAAACAATGTTTTGACATCCTATCATCATGCAGTAATTGCTAATGTAATTCCAACAGACTCTTAGCATCGCTACGAGTGAGAAAGTCTCATCATAGTCAACTCCTTGAACTTGTCGGAAAACATCTTAATGACAAGTCGAGCTTTCTTAATGGTGATACTTACCATCATTGTATGTCTTCCTTTTAAAATCCATCTGTACCCAACGGCCCTACGACCATCAAGTATTTCTTCCAAAGTCATGGATCCTCTCTTGGATTTTATGTCCTCGAGCCATTCGTCGTAATCCGGGCCCACCATCGCTTCTCCATAGCTCGTAGGTTCATTGTTGTCTAGCAACATGACCTCTAAGACAGGATTGCGTACCACTCTGAAGTAGTACGCGTCCTTGTCGACCTACGAGGTTCAGTAGTGACTTGATCCGAAGCATCATGATCACTATCATCAGCTTCCACTTCAATTGGTGTAGGTGCCACATGAACAACTTCCTGTGCTCTGCTACACACTAGTTGAAGTGATGGTTCAATAACCTCATCATGTCTCCACCATCCTCCCACTCAATTCTTTCGGGAGAAACTTTTTCTTGAGAAAGGACCCGTTTCTAGAAACAATTACTCTTGCTTCCGGATCTGAGATAGGAGGTATACCCAACCATTTTGGGTATCCTATGAAGATGTATTTATCCGTTTTGGGTTCGATCTTATCATGATGAAACTTTTTCACATAAGCGTCGCAGCCCCAAACTTTCAAGAAACGACAACTTAGGTTTCTCCAAACCATAGTTCAAACGGTGTCGTCTCAACTGAATTACGTGGTGCCCTATTAAAGTGAGTGCGGTTGTCTCTAATGCCTAACCCATGAACGATAGTGGTAATTCGATAAGAGACATCATGGTACGCACCATATCCAATAGGGTGCAAGTATGATGTTCGGACACACCATCACACTATGGTATTCCAGGCGGTATTAATTGTGAAACAATTTCCACAATGTCTTAATTGCGTGCCAAAGCTCATAACTCAGATACTCATCTCTATGATCATATCATAGACATTTTATCCTCTTGTCACGATGATCTTCAACTTCACTCTGAAATTAGTTGAACCATTCAATAATTCAGACTTGTGTTTCATCAAGTAAATATACTCAGTATCTACTTAAATCATCCGTGAAGTAAGAACATAATGATATTCACTGCATGCCTCAGCACTCATTGGACTGCACACATCAAAATGTGTTAGTTCCAACAAGTTGCTATCTTGTTCCATCTTACTGAAAACGAGACTTTTCAGTCATCTTGCCCATGTGGTATGATTTGCATATCTCAAGTGATTCAAAATCAAGTGAGTCCAAACGATCCATCTGCATTGAGTTTCTTCATGCGTATACACCAATAGACATGGTTCGCATGTCTCAAACTTTTCGAGTGAGTCCAAAGATCCATCAACATGGAGCTTCTTCATGCGTTTTACACCAATATGACTTACATGGCAGTGCCACAAGTAAGTGGTACTATCATTACTACCTTATATCTTTTGGCATGAAAATGTGTATCATTACGATCGAGATTTCAATAAACCATTCATTTTAGGTGCAAGACCATTGAAGGTATTATTCAAATAAATAGAGTAACCATTATTCTCCTTAAATGAATAACCGTACTGCGATAGACATAATCCAATCATGTCTATGCTCAACGCAAACACCAAATCTCGATGGTAGAGGGAGTGTGCGATGCTTGATCACATCAACCCTGGAAACACTTCCAACACATATTGTCAGCTCACCTTAGGTAGTCTCCGTTTATTCCGTAGCTTTTATTTCGAGTTACTAACACTTAGCAACCGAATCGGTATCTAATACCCTGGTGCTACTAGGATTACTCGTAAAGTACACATTTAATTCAATGTATATCCAATATACTTCTATCGACCTTGCCAGCCTTCTCATCTACCAAGTATCTAGGGTGGTTCTGCTTCAGTGTCCGTTCCTCTCATTACAGAAGCACTTGGTCTCGGGTTTGGGTTCAACCTTGGGTTTCTTCACTAGAGCAGCAACTGTTTTGCCGTTTCATGAAGTATCCCTTGTTGCCCTTGCCCTTCTTGAAACTAATGGTTTTACCAACCATCAACAATTGATGCTCCTACTTGATTTCTACTTTCGCGGTGTCAAACATCACGAACACTTCAAGGATCATCATATCTATCCCTGATATGCTATAGTTCATCACGAAGCTCTAGCAGCTTGGTGGCAAAGACTTTGGAGGAACATCACTGTCTCTTCTGGAAGATCAACTCCCACTCGATTCAAGTGATTGTTGTACTCAGACAATCTGAGCACAAGCTCAACGATTGAGCTTTTCTCCCTTAGTTTGCAGGCTAAGAAAATCGTCGGAGGTCTTATACCTCTTGACGTGGGCACGAGCCTGAAATCCCAATTTCAGCCCTCGAAACATCTCATATGTTCCGCGACATTTCAAAAAATGTCTTCGGCGCCTCAACTCTAAACCATTTAACATTACCGAACTATCATGTAGTCATCAAAACGTGTATGTCAGATGTTCGCAACATCCACAGACCACGTTCGAGGTCCAGCACACCGAGTGGTGCATTAAGGACATAAGCCTTCTACTGTCCGCATAATTGCTACTGTCAACTTTCAACTATATTTTCTCTAGGAACATATCTAAAATAGTAGAACTAAGCGCGAGCTATGACATAATTTGCAAAGGGCTTTTGACTATGTTCAAGATAATTAAGTTCATCTAATGAACTCCCACTCAGATAGACATCCCTCTAGTTATCTAAGTGATTACATGATCCGAGACAACTAGGCCGTGTCCGATCATCACGTGTGACGGACTAGTCATCATCGGTGAACATCTTCATGTTGATCGTATCCACCATACGACTCATGCTCGACCTTTCGGTCTCTTGTGTTCCGAGGCCATGTCTGTACATGCTAGGCTCGTCAAGTTAACCTAAGTGTTTCGCGTGTGTAAATCTGGCTTACACCCGTTGCATGTGAACATTAGAATCTATCACACCCGATCATCACGTGATGCTTCGAAACGATGAACTTTCGCAACGGTGCACAGTTAGGGGGAACACTTTGTTGAAATTTTAATGAGGGATCATCTTATTTACTACCGTCATTCTAAGCAAATAAGATGCATAAACATGATAAACATCACATGCAATCAAAAAGTGACATGATATGGCCAATATCATTTTGCTCCTTTTGATCTCCATCTTCGGGGCTCCATGGTCATCATCGTTACCGGCATGACACCCTGATCTCCATCATCATGATCTCCATCATCGTGTCTCCATGAAGTTGTCTCGCCAACTTATTACTTCTACTACTATGGCTACCGGTTAGCAATAAAGTAAAGTAATTACATGGCGTTGTTCAATGAGACGCAGGTCATACAATAAATAAAGACAACTCCTATGGCTCCTGCCAGTTGTCATACTCATTGACATGCAAGTCGTGATTCCTATTACAAGAACATGATCAATCTAATACATCACATATCATTCATCACATTCTTCTTGGCCATATCACATCACATAGCATACCCTAGAAAAACAAGTTAGACGTCCTCTAATTGTTGTTTGCATGTTTTACGTGGCTGCTATGGGTTTCTAGCAAGAACGTTTCTTACCTATGCAAAAGCCACAACGTGCTATTCCAATTGCTATTTACCCCTCATAAGGACCCTTTTCATCGAATCCGATCCGACTAAAGTGGGAGAGACTGGCACCCACTAGCCACCTTATGCAACAAGTGCATGTCAGTCGGTGGAACCTGTCTCACGTAAGAGTACGTGTAAGGTCGGTCCGGGCCGCTTCATCCCACAATGCCGCCGAATCAAGATTGGACTAGTAATGGTAAGCATATTGCACAAAATCAACGCCCACAACTACTTTGTGTTCTACTCGTGCATAGAATCTACACAATAGACCTAGCTCATGATGCCACTATTGGGGAACGTAGCAGAAATTCAAAATTTTCCTACGTGTCACCAAGATCTATCTATGGAGAAACCAGCAACGATGGGAAGGAGAGTGCATCTACATACCCTTGTAGATCGCTAAGCGGAAGCATTCAAGAGAACGAGGTTGAAGGAGTCGTACTCGTCGTGATCCAAATCACCGGAGATCCTAGTGCCGAACAGACGGCACCTCCGCGTTCAACACACGTACAGCCCGGTGACGTCTCCCATGCCTTGATACAGCAAGGAGAGAAGGAGAGGTTGGGGAAGACTCCATCCAGCAGCAGCACAACGGCGTGGTGGTGGTGGAGGAGTGTGGCAATCCTGCAAGGCTTCACCAAGCACCGCGGGAGAGGAGGAGAAAGAGAGGCGGCTGCGCCAACAGGAGAAGAACTTCGTGTGTTGGGCTACCCCTTTGCCTCCACTATATATTGGGGGAGAGGGGGGGCTGCACCCCCACCTTGGGTTCCACCCCTAGGGGCGGCGGCCAGCCCAAGATCCCATCCGGGGGGCGGCCAAGGGGGGAAGAGGGGAAACTTGCCCCACAAGTTAGGTGGGTGCGCCCCCTCCCCCAACCCTACGCACCTTGGGCCCTTGTGGGGGGGCGCACCAGCCCACCTGGGGCTGGTACCCTCCCACACTTGGCTCATGCAGCCCTGCACGGATGGTGGCCCCACTAGGTGGACCCCTGGGACCCTCCTGGTGGTCCCGGTACATTACCGATAAAACCTGAAACTTTTCCGGCGACCAAAACAGGACTTCCCATATATAAATCTTTACCTACGGACCATTCCGGAACTCCTCATGAAGTCCGAGATCTCATCTGGGACTCCTAACAACATTCGGTAACCACGTATATCTATTCCCTATAACCCTAGCGTCATCGAACCTTAAGTGTGTAGACCCTACGGGTTCGGGAACCATGCAGACATGACCGAGACGTTCTCCGGTCAATAACCAACAGCGGGATCTGGATACCCATGTTGGCTCCCACATGTTCCATGATGATCTCATCGAATGAACCACGATGTCAAGGACTCAATCAATCCCGTATACAATTCCCTTTGTCTAGTAGTATTGTACTTGCCCGAGATCCGATCGTCGGTATGCTGATACCTTGTTCAATCTCGTTACCGGCAAGTCTCTTTACTCGTTCCGTAACACATCATCCCGTGATCAACCCCTTGGTCACATTGTGCACATTATGATGATGTCCTACCGAGTGGGCCCAGAGATACCTCTCCGTCAACCGGAGTGACAAATCCCAGTCTCGATTCATGCCAACCCAACAGACACTTTCAGAGATACCCGTATTGCACCTTTATAGCCACCCAGTTACGTTGTGACGTTTGGTACACCCAAAGCATTCCTACGGTATCCGGGAGTTGCACAATCCCATGGTCTAAGGAAATGATACTTGACATTAGAAAAGCTTTAGCATACAAACTACACGATCTTTGTGCTAGGCTTAGGATTGGGTCTTGTCCATCACATCATTCTCCTAATGATGTGACCTCGTTATCAATGACATCCAATGTCCATGGTCAGGAAACTGTAACCATCTATTGATCAACGAGCTAGTCAATTAGAGGCTTACTAGGGACATGGTGTTGTCTATGTACCCACACATGTATCTGAGTTTCCTATCAATACAATTATAGCATGGATAATAAACGATTATCATGAACAAGGAAATATAATAATAATAACCAATTTATTATTGCCTCTAGGGCATATTTCCAACACTCTAAGCCGACAGGTCCCGGTCCCCAGGCAGGCTTCAGCCATCGCTGGTATGCTAGGTCACGATTCTGTGGTCACGGCCAGGAGGTGAGCGCCCCAAGGTCCAGTAAGACCCCCTGAGTCACGATGCTCAGGAGGTCCCCTTTAGCGCTCAAGTAGCCTCCGCTTGGCAAGAAAGGCAGGCAACGTTGCCGTGACAGAGCTGCAGTAGGTGAGGGTTTAGCGTTGAGTCGATTCAGTTTTTGTGTGACTTATCTCGTAGGTTTGGAGTAGTTTTCGGCGAGGTGCCGGGCCTGCGTGGCGGCAGCTGGGGTGTTGCTGGGTTAGCTCCTCGTGAGCTTCTTCCCTCTTACCAGCACATTCCTTCATGATCTACGTCCTCAGGTCCCGGCCCTCGAGCGAGCTCAGCCGCCGCTGGTATCATAGGTCGCGATGCCGTGGGTCAAGGCCAGGGGGTGAGGGCTGGGGATCTAGTAAGAGCCCATGAGTCGCGATGCTCCGGCGCCCCCCTATTAACGCGCGAGCGGATCGTGCCGGAGAGAGGGAGAGAAAGCTCACGACGCCCCCAGCATTACTCCTGGAGTGAGTCCTGCATACCAATCATGAGGGGAAACAAGGTTTGCAGTTACGGTTGCCACCCAACCATTGGTTGCTCCAAGGGAGTGATTGGGGCACTGAGAGCCTGGTGAGGTGGCGCCTTGTGAGGCTGCCGCGGCCAGAGCTCGGCCACTCAGATTTTTCAGTGTTGCAGGGACGGACCCATACGCAAGCACCGTGCCCGAGCGAGCGGCTCCAAAGGTAGGTGTCAATAGAGCAGGCGATTAAGTCAAGCAGGTTAAGCATGAACGAGCAAATGCATTTAGATAGATGCAAAAAAGGCGAACGCCACTAGGTCAGGACCGAGCAGCTTGGGGATAATGTAGCCCGAGGGGTGCCCACAACATGGTAAGCAGAGAACATAAGCAAAACGGATACGTGCCGTAGGGGCGGACCCACGCGACCTGGGAATGATGCATCCCTGTGGGCGCTCCCATCTGAAAATGGAATTTTGAAATATGTCACCTAATACTATTGGAGATTGACGGTGTCCTGGACTAGGGGGTACTCACCACGTCATCTCCCGATCTGTTAGATTGGGCCGAGGACCCCCATGGCCGTATACTCGTGCGCCAGTCCGGACAGCTGCCGCATACAAGGAAGATTCCACAAGACTTGGCGATCAAGACAAGGACTCCTCCCCCACCGGCATATTCGGCTAGGAATCATGTTATCCTAGGCCTCTGGTGCATTATATAAACCGAGGCCATGCTAGTCGATAGAGATACAACAATCATACCATAGGCTAGCTTCTAGGGCTTAGCCTCTGTGATCTCATGGTAGATCAACTCTTGTACTACCCATATCATCAATATTAATCAAGCAGGAGTAGGGTTTTACCTCCATCGAGAGGGCCCGAACCTGGGTAAACATTGTGTCCCTTGCCTCCTGTTACCATTGATCCTAAGATGCACTGCTTGGGACCCCCTACCCGAGATCCGCCGGTTTTGACACCGACGGAGATGAAGAGATGCTGAAGTAGCGGACGACGCGTGGTGAGGAAGCCGATCCTCATGAGCTCCCGGGACCAGGAGCCTCGGGAGGCTCCGGGGGCGTAGGCGGATCTTCGAGGACCATCTCCATCTCCGCCAGGACCGCGCAATGCCTGACCTCCTGAGCCTCCAGAATGCTCCTCCGCAGGCGCTGATGAGCAGCAGCCGCGTTCGGCAGGACAAAAGGCATGCAAACGTAGTTCTGAGGTGGACCCTCGGAATGCCCCACGCGCGAAGGCTAGAGGCACTCCTAAGACGCGGCTCCGTTGAGCCCTGGCACGTCGATGTAGACACATAGCCTACCATCCTCGCCTGGATGGGGGGCTACGGCGGGTAAGCGGTGGCTGCCGCGCATGACTCTTGACTCCTGCAGCTCCTGAGTGTTTCTGGTGATGAACTCCTGAGGGTTTGGCCCTCCTTGCCTCATACCTTCCTGAGGGAAACGTGCTTTGAAGCATGCCTCCAAGTGGTGCCCGATCGCCTCCCTCGTGATCTTGCCAAAGTCAGTGGCCCTCCAAGAAAGAGCCCCCGAGCCCTGCCCAAGGAGGGTGCCGGGCGCGCCTTCCTATGGGACAGAGGGTGGCGCCCCTTAAACGGGTGCGGATCCTGGCATGACGCCTCTGGAGGTGCCTACCTCCTAATGGTTTGGGCTAGGTGTAGTCTTATTCTTCTTAGGGACCGCCTCGGGAAAGCTCCCACTCCTGTGATCCGGTTCTTCGATTGCCACAGCTTGGAAGGCTCGCTCGAGGGAACACACTGCATCCTTTTCTTCACAGGGGACTGTGATGACTCCACCGCTTGCAGGCATCTTGAGTACATTGCAGCCATGGTGAGTCACTGCCATGAACTTGGCCCGGGACGGGTACCCGAGGATGGCATTGTATGGCAGGCGAATGTGGGTGATATCAAAGTCAATGAGCTCGGTGCGGTAGTTGTTGCGCTGCCCAAAGGTGACAGGAAGGCGAACCTGCCCTATCGAAATGGTGGAACCAGTAGTGACTCCTGAGAAAGGCTTGGTCGGCTGAAGCTGATCATATGGCACTTGGAGATTGTTGAACGTCTCGATAGACAGGACGTTGAGTCCTGCTCCGCCGTCGATGAGGGTCCTGGTGACTTGCACATTGCCAATGATTGGGGAACAAAGCATTGGGAGGACTACGGCTGTTGCCGCGTACTTTAGCTGATCCGCTGAGCTGAACATGATAGCACACGCAAACCACCTGAGAGAGCGCGTGGCCTCAAGCTTGGGAAGGATTGCATTCACCTCGCGAACAAACTGCTTGAAGATGCACTATGAAGCTGGGGCCTGGGCGCCGCCCAGGATGCAAGCAAGGAGAATGCAGTCCTCCCCAAGCTCGCGGGCAATGCAGGCCTCCCTCCTCTGCCACCACCGCCAAGGAGGAATGAAGACCAACATCAGGATGAGGGGGCTGGGGGCTTCCTTGGCATTCTTTGGTGTTGTGGGTATGGAGGTCGTGGTACACGCAGTACCGGCTGCCCTTGGATGACTCCGTCTGATCCCTGCCTCACTTGGTGTTTGGCTCCGCTCCGAGCACAACAGCTCCTTTGCGCTTCACGTCCTTCACCTTGGGCTTCTTCTCTTCCGGATCAGCAGCCGGAAGCTCGAGGAGGGAGAGGCGCCCTTCCTCAGCCCTGGCGCACTTGGTCACCAAGTTGAACAGCTCCAGAGATGTGCACAGGTCTTCATGGATTGCTAGCTCCTCTTTCATCTTGATGTCACGCACGCCATCGGAGAAGGCCGAGATGATGGCTTCCTCAGTCACCCTGAGGATCTTGAGGCAAGCATTGTTGATGCGGCGCAGGTCACTCATGGACGGGGTCCGGTCGCGAGTGCCTTGGAAGTTGGCAATGAAGCGAGTGCGCATCTCGTCCCAAGAGGAGATCGTGCTGGGAGGCAGGTTTAGGAGCCAGGTGCGGGCGCCATCCTTGAGCGCCATGGGAAACCAGTTTGCCATGACCTTTTCGTCCCCGTTGGCCGCCTCGATGCCCAGCTCGTAGAGCTGGAGGAACTCCGTGGGGTCGGCAGTACCGTCGTAGCGAGGAGGCAGATCTGGCTTGAACTTGCCCGGCCAGGCCACACTGCACAGCTCGGCGGTGAAGGCGCGACAGCCTGCAGTGGATACAGGGGGCCTTTGGTGATGAAGGGCTTGATCTTGGAGGTCTCCGCACGCTGCCGCCAGTAGCAGCGCGGGGTCTTGGCGCGCTGGAGCAGGAACGCGGTCATGACGTGCTGGCGCTGGGAGCACGCGAGCAACTTCTTGAGGGTGAGGGACCTCTTGGCAGCTCTTTTCTTGTTGTGCGGGCACTGGGCGCGGTGGGTCTCGTCCAGGGGCCGAGCGCCTTGGTGCCAGGGTGCCTTCTTGAGGAGGAGGCGGCGGAGGTGCCTGTGGAGCTGCGTTGCCCGTGCAGGGCGGAGGGCGATGCAGCGAGAGGGACGGCGCAGGGGAGCCCCTGCGGCGTTGACAAGCTCGGTGATGCGAGCGAGCCACTCGTCTTAGAGTTCGTCGACGGGGAAATAGTGCAGGAGCTCACGTGCCAGGAGCAACGTGGTGTGTGCGTCCGCGGGAGTGTGACGAGCGTGCGTCGACGAGCCTGCCGGAGTCAGCGACGGGGTGGCGGTGTGGCCTTCCCGCCGCACCGAGGGATGCAGCGATGACGCCTGCTACTCGTTCCCAGCCGGGCCGGTGGCGGCTTGGGCGGCAGGCGACGGGGAACAACGGGGAGGCCCGCCGATGGGGGCCGTCTGGGCGACATGGTCCGCGAGATCAGCCCGACGCTCGGCGCGGGCTCGGCGGGCGTCAGGGCGCGACGGACGACGAACGCGAGGCGGTGGAAGAAGGATTCCGGCGCACCCCTACCTGGCGCGCCAAATGTCGGATTTCGGGTTCTAGCAGACCCTTGAGGTTCAAACTTTGGGGTGCGCACGAAGATCTTTCCCCTACCAACTCACGTCTCGAAGCCTCGCAAGGGATCTAAGCTAGAAAGATGAACACACAAGGGACACGAGGTTTATACTGGTTCAGGCCACCATTATGGTGTAATACCCTACTCCAGTGTGTGGCATGGTGGATTGCCTTAGGGGCTGATGATGAACAATACAAAGGGAGAACAGCCTCGCGAGAGGTGTTCTTGAGCTGGTGCGATGAACTTCTTGGGTGAGTTCAGTCGCCGCTCTCTCCCTAGTCTACCCCAAAATCTCCTCTCTACTCTATGGTGGCTAGCTCTATTTATAGAGGGAGGCCCTAGGCCTCTTCCGAAATAATGAGCGGGAAGGGCGCCAACAATTAGCCATTTTGAAGGGGAACATCTAGTACACTTATCCTAAATAAAGTTGGTCTTCAACTGCCAAAGACTCTGACAGTGACGCCGTATTCGGCTCCACGGTGACCTCCATCCTGCCGTCCCGCTGGTCTTGGTCTTGTTGCATCGAAACGGTAACCTTTGCCTGATGACTTGGCCTGTGCTTGAGACCTTTGCACCAAAGGGGAAACAAGGACACTGCACAGGCCGGCGCCCGCCTGGCGCCCGCCTGGTCTCGATCGTCATGGCTTGCATAACGGGAACCTCGCGAGGTACCCTGCCTTGATCTCTCCGCCTCCTCGCGAGCCCGCCTGATGTGGCTGCTCCTGAGGAAGTTTCCTATCGTCCACCCCACGAGGCTTGGCCCCTTGCGAGGGTCTTGAGCTTGAGCTGATTAAGCTGGGCTGCACTGGGCCTCCGCTTGAGCCACGCTGCAGGCCGCAGGCAGGCAAGTCTGGGGACCCCCATTCCCAGAACGCTGACACCACCCACTCCTAGTCCAAGGCCAGCACAACACCACCCCACCCACTCCCCCCTCCATTCGAATCAAACCCTAACCGAATCTAATCCCTAATCCATTGAAACCCTAATCAAATCCAGTAAATAGCAGCAGAAAACCCTAACCTATTAGTAGAGGAAGGAGTTGCGGGAGAGGAAGGCAGTGGATTCAAACCTCCAGTGGTCGGCGGCGGCTGCGGCCGGGGAGATGAGTTGTGGCGATGGCGCCGGCGACGGCAGAGAGGAAGGAGTTACGGGAGAGGAAGGAAAAGAATGGGAGATGAAGGAAAAGAATGGGTAAATGAGAGGAGGAGGGTCCACTTGTTAGTTGCGGGAGAGGAGGGTCCACTTATTTGAGAGACAGCCACTCTCTCCAATAGTCTCTTCCTGGCTCAGTGGTAGTGAATGTGTTGCAACAAGCGCTCGGTCATGGGTTCAAGCCCCCGCCCGCGCATATTTTTTGGCCGTGCGCATATTTTTTGGTAGCTTGGGTAGAGTAGCAAAATGGCCCACTTATCAGCGAGTGGGTCAAGTGGCCCACTTGTCAGCGAGGTGTGTGTTTGATACTTGACTAGTTTGATTTTCAAAGAGATGGCATAGAGGAGAAGACCAGTAGCCTCTTCCTAGCCCACTAGTAGAAACATAGTATAATGAGCGCACGGTCGTGGGTTCGATTCCCTGCTCGCGCATATTTTTTGCCTACAGTTCTGACCAAAACAACTCTGAAAACTACCAAAACAACATTCAGACATCATCATTTTGCACCAAACACAACAACCGTCCATCACATCATTTTTTACCAACAATAACATCTTCATCATCACAACCAAAAACAACATCACTATTTTGCACCAACATCACTATCTCTGAAAATAGTATGAAAAATAGCCCTGAAAAGAACATGTCAATTCAGTTCAAAAAAACATCAGGATCATTACAACATCATTTTGCATTACAACTTCAGGATCATCACAACCAACAGTTCTGACCAAAACTAAGAAAATGGCACCAAAACTACATCACTAGAGCCACTATGCATTTTGCATCTCCATCACTAGAGCCCTCATTATCACCAAAACTACATGATTTTCCCTGAAACATCATGATCAACCATCATCTGCCTGTCCATCACTACAACCATCAGTCTCATGCATTTTGCTACCTAGAGAAAATTATAGTACAAAAACTACATCAGGAACATGTAGTAATAGCATTAGCTCACCAAGGAGACCAAATTTACCTTCGCTACTCATCGTCGTCGATACGAAAACAAGGAACACTATGCCCACTCATGTTTTCCTCATCATCACTACAATATTGCAGCATAGTATGATCAGTCCTATTTTCCTCATCCTCGCTCTCATGTCCATCCGCTACCACCTTTCTTCTTTTCTTGATGCCTTCAACTATTGCAGCACCAACGATCACACGTTCCAGGTCCCTTCGCACTCTACTTTGCACCGGAACTTCCATAGATTCATCATCACCTTGCAATAGAACTTCCGTAGAGTCATCATCTTGGTATATTAGTCCACCATCACGAGGGCCCTTTTCCACTTCAGTTCCAGTCACACTCCACAAGTGTCTGTGCTCAATGTTTTGCACAACTCGCCATTTTCCGTGCAAAAGAGTGTCTGGCAGATAAAACACCATTGTTGCTTGTGTTGTTAGAATAAAGGGATCACTCTTATACCAGCACCTTGCAGTGTTGATGCTTTTGAAGTGGCCATCATATTTGATAAAAGAGTGTCTCTTCTTCTTGCTACCAAGCTCAAACCAGTCGGAGCGAAATAAGACAACTGAGGGATGGATGCCTACACTAGAGTTGTACTGCAACTCTATGATGCTTATCAACTGACCATAGAAGTCCATGATCTCACGATCATGTGACCCCTCGGTGACGATTCGACTATTCTGTGTCTTCTTTTTTCCTCGCGGTCAATGGTGTGGTACCGGACACCGTCAACAATGCATGCTGAATACACTCTCACTCGCTTATCTGGTAAGTATGCTAAAGCAAATAGATCATCACTGACACTCTTCTCCTCATGAAACTTTCCAATCTGCACAAATAAACCATTTAGCAAACAATGGTATTTAACAATTGGTGAATAACACAGAAAACATCAAACATGTGGCTAAAGATCTCACATGATTCTTAAACCAATTAGCAAACCCCTTGGCAACCCTTTTATCAACATTGATCTTGCTTTCTTCCTGATTTAACTCTTCCTTGCATTTCCTGCAATGCAAACAAAACATGTGAATTAAAACATTAGGCTGGTGCCAACCCAAGCAAAAAAAATATAATGAGTGCACAAGATATAACGTACTCGATATATGGTAGAACCTCGGTGCAATTGCTCTCTATTTCTGCCCGGCCGGTTCCATCTTGTTTCCACATCGCCAAAGTATCTAGAGCAAAAAGTCAAGCACTCGTCAACAACATATGCTTCAGCAATAGAACCTTCAGGTCTTGCAGTGTTTTGCACATAACGCTTACAAGTAAGCAACCTTCTTTCGATTATGTACATCCAAGCGTATTGCACAGGGCCTCTAAGCATTGCCTCTTTTGGTAAGTGCACCGCCAAATGGACCATCACGGTGAATAAAGCTAGAGGGAAAATATTCTCGAGCTTGCAAAGAATAATTGGGATTTCTTTTTCATGTCTTTCCAGGACAGTTAACTTGAGTGTTTTGTAGCACAGTTCTCTAAAGAAATTTCCCAGCTCAGCAACCGCTTAATATATATCCTTGTCCATGATTCCTCGGACGCCCGCCGGTAAACTCCTTTGGAGGAGGATGTGAAAATCATGGGGTTTCCGTACTGAAAGCTTGAATCCATCAGAAGTAACACACTTTGCTAGGTTAGCAGCATAACAATCTAGAAATTGCACCGCTCTTAGGAATTCACAGAATGCGAGCTTTTCTTTTTTACTCATTGTATACCAAGCTCGTGGCATCTCAAATGAATGTTCATCTTCATTGTGTTGTAGATGCAAATCTTATCTTATGCCCATGTCCTCCAAATCAAGCCTAGAACTAACCGTGTCCTTTGTCTTCCCTTCAATGTTCAGAAATGTCCCTAACAGATTCTTGCATATGTTTTTCTCAATGTGCATTACATTGAGATTATGCCTTAATTTCAGATCAGCCCAGTATGGCAGGTCCCACAAACATGACCTCCGGTCCCAACATTGACCTTCCTCACGCTTTCTTTTCTTCACAAGCTTTCCTGGTCTCACATCTTTCACCTTTTGAAGTTGCTGCTCCAGCTCTTCTTTAGTGAATTCGGCTGGCTTGTCACAGGTTTCATTCTCACCATTAAAATCTTTGCTTCTTCGCCAGCAATGGTTTCGGGGAAGAAAGCAGCGGTGCCCAATATAGCAAATCTTGCTCCTTATTCTGTTTGAGCAAGGGTATTTTTCACAATGGACACATGCCTTATAACCCGCTGTGATCCTCCCAGACAGAGTGCGCAGAGCCGGGAAATCATGGATGGACTATATGATTGCAGCACGTAGACTGAACTTTTCTTCCAGACTCAAGGCATCATATGTAGGTACACCAGTCCAGAGCTGGAGCAGTTCTTCTACGAGGGGCTCCAGAAAGACATTAAAATCCTTTCCTAGAGACACTGGACCCGGGATAAGCAATGACATCATGAAGTTGGACTGATCCATGCATGCCCATGGTGGCAGGTTGTACGGCAACACAAAAACTGGCCACATGCTATAATACGTGCTTATGTTCCCAAACCGATTAAACCCATTTGTGGCAATGCCAAGTTTTATGTTCCTTGGATCTGCAGAAAAATCTACATGTATATGGTCAAGCTCTTTCCATGCCTCTCCGTCCGTTGGATGGCTCAGCTCATTGTCCACAGGTTGCCGCTTTGGCTTGTGCCACTGTACCTCACACGATGATTTCTTCAAGATGAACATCCGTTGCAGCCTTGGTATCAACGGAAAGTGCCTCGGTACCTTCTCCGGTACTGACTTCTTCCCATCAGCATCTTTCCACCTAGAGGCATTGCATTTTGGACAGTTGTCATGCTTTGCTAAATCCTTCTGAAACAAGACACAATTATTTGGGCACACATGTATTGACACATAACCTAAACCTAGCCTGCAGATTATGCTCAATGCTTCATCATAAGATCTGGGAACACAACTATTAGGGAATTGCAAGCTCAAAAGGCGGAGTATTGCGTTGAATGCAGCATTGCTAATCAGGTAGAAAGACTTGATGTGGAGTAACTTCACAGTGAAGGTAAATCTTGAAAATTTACCCCCTTCATTAGCTGCGCGCTTCGCCTCCTCTAACACCTCAACAAACAATGACTTCTATCCATCAACACGATCTTCAGCATCGTACAAATCCTTTAATAGGTTAGGAATCCTATCATCTTCATGCCCATCCTCTTCCTCCAAACCAGCATTATCTCGCAAAACCTTTTCCATGAAATCAATGCCAGCATCACCACCACCCATCATATGAGGGGCCTCTGTATCAGCTTCAAAATGTTAAGGTTGTCTGTCTAAAGGTTCTCCATGATATATCCATCTATCATATGTGCTGGACATCCCATTAAGAAGTAGATGTTCTTCCACTCTTCCTTGAGCCATTGTTGAACGGTTGAGGCACTCGCAGCATGGGCAAAGAATGTGAGCATCGTTGGCAAAATTTGCCCGACAAATGCCATGAAATCATCAACTCCTTTAATATGTTCTTTTGAAAACTTTCTAACTCCTTTTCTAATCTAGCTTCTGTCCATCTGCCAAAGACAACAAATTGTTGCAACTTAGCAAATCAATCTAAGTGCATTAACATTAATTAATGAAAATGGATGGAAGTAATTTATATGCTAACTACCTAACCATAGCATTAAGCTATTTCTAATTTCTCACTACTTTAGTCCAGTTCACACAGTTTACTAATTTCACATGGGAGCAATAAAAAGCAGTTCACATGAATTACAGATTTCACATGGGAGAAAATAAAATCTAACAAGAACCTGCTAGTTCACAAAGAAACAGAGGTGGTTTAAAAAGAATTATTGTGGTTAAACCACCAACAATAACAACATATGCTGCCACAAAGAACTATTGTGGTTAAACCACCAACAATAACAACACTGCAAATTTACATGAATGACATTTCCAAGATTGCATCAAATCTACATCAATGAGATTTTTCCTAGTTTCCATCAAGTCTACATCAATATTGATGTTGTTTAATAGATTTGAGGCTGAAATTTCAGAGGTGTAACATCAAATCTACATCAACTCAGTTCATATTTTCCAAGTTCACATCAAATCTACATAAACCTGAGGCTGGAACTTCAGAGGTGCAAATTGATTATTCATACAACCACACACACACACACACATTATGACATCCACACAACTAGTTACATTGCCCAATGCTCACAAATTCAGATTAGACAAATTCAATTTAGGAGCAAAGTTCAAAGTTCTGGACGGTCCAAAGTTCTCTACATACCTATGATCAGATCAGACAAATTAAGTCCTATCAGTTCTCCACACAAACATTTCCTAGGATTCAAACAAA
Organism: Triticum aestivum; assembly: GCF_018294505.1. Lineage (NCBI taxonomy): Eukaryota > Viridiplantae > Streptophyta > Magnoliopsida > Poales > Poaceae > Triticum > Triticum aestivum. The sequence goes on from NC_057801.1 coordinate 332,318,171, forward strand.
GTTCTCCCCTGCCCCTCAGCTAGTGTTGAAACAAGATCAGCAGGAGAGGAGAGGGGTGCATACTGGGAGGTGTGTTCATCCCCTGCCCCTCAGCGAGTAAGATAATAAAACTCAAATTATCTCTCTCTTTCTCCCCTGCCCCTCATCTAGTGTTCACGAACTAGCTAGTGTTCATCAGCAGGCGCACCACAGGCAAATCTAAGGCGTGGGGCAAGAGGAGAGGGGGAAGGAGAGGGGTGCATACGTGGGCGAGGTCTGCTTGCGGTGGTGGTGACTCCCCCATACTCGGTGGCGGCGAGTCCCCCATGCGTGGGCAAGGCGAGCGGCAAGGTCGCCGTTCCTGTTGTGGTCAAGGCGAGCGGCCCCGGCAACACCACCGCCGGTCACCGCCCCCCGCCCCATTGCTTTTGCTGTCGGCCCCCTCCCCCGCCCCCGCACCCGCCGTGGCCTCCGCCGTCGCCTGCCATCACCTCCGCCGTCGCCCGCCTTCACCTGGTCGGAAGACGTAGAAAAACGTTAAGTGTTGCTCTGTTCGATGCCACCTGGTCGGAAGGTCCCACTTGTCAATGATACGAGAGAGCCATAGTTTTATATAATGTATAAATAAATTCCCATTCTTGTGCAACTATCCCTCTCTAGCCCAGTGGTAGCGAGCGAGCGAACCAAGTGCGATTTCGTGGGTTCGAGTCCCGCCTCGCGTATCATTTTTGGGCGAATTAAGCGCTCGGCCCACCTGCTGTCAAATGGGTCCCACCTATCAATGTGTGCCTACCTGCTATCAAATGGGCCCCGCCTGTCTGTTGAATATAAACATTTAAGCAAAACATGACACCTAGACAATGACACATAAGCGAGGTTGCTGAGGTGGCCTCCTAATCATCCTAATGCATTTGAACTCAAGTGTAGTGAGGCTGTGGACAGTGTTGCCAGCTTTACGACCATTTCCTCTAATGAAATTATGACCTTTCTTACCAAAATGGTCATTATGGTTTAGGGTTTGCAGCCCTGCAAACATCTTTTGACCAATTGGTCTAGAATGGTCATAAATCTATGACCAATTCTTTCAGGGCCGCTGAAAGAAGGTCACTAGTTGACATATTTTTTGTAGTTCCTGGGAAGCATGCACTGAAGCATGCCTCCACATGGTGCCCGTGCGCCTCCCTCGTGATGTTGGCTAGGTCTGAGGCCCTTCATAGGAGAGCCCCCGAGCCCAACCCGAGAGGGGCGCCGAGCACGCCCTCCATGTGATAGGTGAAGGCGCCCCATCCACGGACTCGAGGCTCAACGCGACACTATCGGGCGATGCAGCCTCATGAGATCCCTGGCCCAGGTGCGGCTTCTTATCTTGGGGGTGACCTCAGGAGGGAGGACATTGTCCTCATCCTCAGGGTTCTCAACCACTGAGGTTGGTAGGCGCGCTCAAGAGAGCACACCGCGTCCTTCTCCTTGCAGGCGACCATGATGATGCCACCGATCCTTGGCATCTTGAGGACGTTGTAGCCATGGTGTGTTGCCGCCATGAACTTGGAAAGAGCTGGGTACCCAAGGATGGCGTTGGCCGCTAGTGATGGGGGCGACGGGGGCAACCGTCGCCCGCTGGTGCCGTATGAGCGATGTGGGCGACAACCGCGGCCCGGCACTCAGCGCAAGCCCGACATGCGTTAGCCATGGAAGCGTCGGAATAGCAGTGGATCGATCGACGGAAGAGAAGATCCGACCCACCCCTACCTGGCACGCCAAATGTCGGATTTCAAGTTCCGCAAACCCTTGAGTGGTTCGAACTTTGGGGTGCGTGCAGAGATCTCAACCTACCCAGCCTTCCTACTCGCGATCCTCATAGCCTAGCGCATCGAGCTCAAATGGACAGAGAGACACAACAGTTTATCCCGGTTCGGGCCACCTTGCAATGTAATACCCTACTCCATCTTTGTGGTGGATTGCCTCGAGGGGCTGAGGATGAACTAGTACAGTGGATGAATAGCCTCAGGAGGTGAGGTGTTCTTGAGCTCAAGTGAGCTGGTGAAGGAGGAATGGCTTCGCTCCATTCGGATTGATCCCTCCCCTTCTATGGTGGTGGCTAGTCCTATTTATAGTGGCCTAGGTCCTCTTCCCAAATGTTGGCAGGAAGGGATCCCATAACGGCTAGATTTGAAGGGGGACAAGAAGTACATCATATCCTGACTAAAGTGGTCTTCTCCTGCAAAAGCCTCTGGTCATGACGCTGCCATGGGCTCGGTGATGACCTCCGTCTACTCATCCTGGCGGTCTTGGTCTTGTTACACTAGAATGGAAACCTTTGGCTGATTTCTCGGGACTCCGCGCCTGCTGCTTGCCTCCTTTGCACCAAAGAGGAAACTGGTACTCTGCGCCCGCTGGCGCTCCCCTGGTGCCTACCTGGCTTGATCATCATGGCTCACGTCAGTTGAGCCTCATGAGGTGCACCTTGCATAGAAATCTCTGCTCCTCGGGAGCCAGCCTGAGCAGGCCGACCCCCTTGGAGGTCTTGGTGTCGTCCGCCTCGTGAGGCTTGGCCCCTTGCAAGGGTCTTGAGTTGTTGATTATGAAGTTGGGCCGTACCAGGCCGCCAATGGAGCCGTGCATTGGGCCGCAGGCAGGCAAGTCTGGGTACCCCCATATCCATAATGCCGACAGTCATGGGAAAATTCTGTTTTTGCCACTCTAGATTTTGCCAATTTCCTTATGCCACTCTAGATTTTGACATTTCACTTTTGCCACTCTTAGTTTTTGACAATTATCACAACTGCCATTACCGTGGCAAAAGCAAAATATTCAGAGTGGTAATTGTGATAATTACCAAAAGTTAAGAGTGGAAAAAATGAAATAAAATTATTTTGCTTTTTCCACAAAATGGTAATTGTGATAATTGTCAAAAACAAAGAGTGGCAAAAGTGAAATGTCAAAATCTAGAGTGGCATAAGGAAAATTGGCAAAGTCTAGAGTGGGAAAAGCAAAATTTTCCCGACAGTCATTGCATAATTTGGGTACACAAAGGAGACTACAACACACCCACACTTCTTAATCCAGCAAGTTCACCAATTAAACAAGGGAACAGAGCTAGCTGACCTAAACATTACTCTAACAAATTAAAGATCGGAGTTATTAATTAAACAAAACAAATAGTACTACTACAGCTATTGCTCGTCGATCTCCGCCTCCTCCTCCATGTCCAGCTCGCGCCCGACGATCTCTTTGGGAAGGGGCTCCATGGCATCCATTGCACCATACTCGGCAAGCATCTTGCCATCCGCGTCCGCCATCTCTTTGTAAAAGGCCGCCACGAGCCGGGCATGGGCAGCAGCGATCTAGGCTTGGACGGGATCCATCGTGGCAAGGTATGCCGCGGAGGAACGGACGGCTGCTCGAACACTATCAGCAATTGCCAACTCTTCGGCCGTGGGTTGCCGACCGTTGTCGGAGAGGCTTCGTTCAATTTGTGCGGTGACCGTCACGAGCTGGGCGTGGGTGGCCTCGACATGGTCGCGGGCGGCATCCATCAGGGCTTAGGCTGCTACTATGGAACAAACAACTATTGTGCTGCTCTCGCCAGTTGCTATCACCGAGGCAGATGTTGCTGCCACCATGTGAGAAGCAACATCGGCCGTTTGGGATGCCTTGGCCACCCGGTCGCAGATTGCGGCCGCGCTCATGAACCTTGTTACCACACGCCTGGCGGCTGCGGCCGTGCTCTCACGGCAGTGGGCCACCGAAGTTTCCCTGACGAAGTGGGTCCACGTCCCCATCTTTCACCGACGATGATTGAATAGTGAAATTATATTTGGGGAGCGAGCTAGTGTGCTTGACATGCCGAATGTGGACTGTAGCCGACACACCTTCTCGTGTAAGCCATATGTGTACTATACTCCGACGGTGCTCCAAGATATTTTGTGTTGCATCTCACATGGTTGGTGATAATTAAATGTGCATGATGTACTTGATTTTTCGTCTTGATTTGAATTACATAATGGGGTCACAATGGCAAAGGAAGGTGTTTGAATTGCTAGAACTTTTACCTGCAGTGAACATGCAACTATAGGTGTGTCGTCAAAAAGAATTGGAATTATTTAGGGTTTGTTTGGACATTTTTATACATTAACTTGGTTCTCTAGGCATTTCAGGTGCACAATTGAAAATTAATCTACATGCACATGATCCGGTGCACCAAAATGGGTTGTAAAATCATATATGTGTCCATGCGTTGATGCTTATGTCCCATGAAAGAAATGGGGATGAATTTAAAACACCACGACACCGTGGCTCTCTAGAAACATTGAGGTACTTGCTTTTGTAATTCTCGTAAATCAAAAACTCGTCAAAAATTCATTAACCTTGGCATGCTATCATGGAATGGCATTAACATGCTGGGGTAAAAAATATTGTCCCATTTGGGGTAGGTTATGGTATAAGCTTCTCACAAACCAGAGCTTCTCACAAGAAGCCTCATGGTTCCGATAGGGAAACATGTCATCTTTGTGGACGAAACGATATATGTTGCCTCTTCTTAATTTCAATATTTTTGTAGTGTCAACGTAGAACAACAGGAGTGTTGTGTAATTTCTTGGGATTTTTCGTGGTTAGCTTGGATAGTTTTATACATTAACTGTGTTTTCTATGCATTTATGTGCATAATTCAAATTTGAACTACATGCACATGCTCCAGTGCATATAAACGGGTTGAAAAATCAAATGTGTGTCCTTGTTTGCAAACTTAGGTCCCATGCAAGAAATGGGAATGAATGTCAGACACCTTTGCCACCGTTTCTTGGCTGCTAACATTGAGATACATGGTTTTAAAATTCTAGTAAATCAAAAACTCGACTGAAATTCTTGAAACTTGACATGATAACATGGAACGGCATCAACATGATGTGGTAAAAATATTGTCCCATTTGGGGTAGGTTTGGGTATAAGCTTCTCACAAACCAGAGCTTCTCACAACAAGCCCCATGGTTACGGTAGGGAATGTTTCACCTTACTGGACAAGATGATATTCGTTGCCTCTTCTTGATTTCAAAAAAAATTCTACTGTCAATATAGAACAACACGAGTGTTGTTGGATTTTTTCGGGGTTCGTTTTGGACATTTTTATACATTAACTGAGTTTTCTATGCATTTATGTGCATAATTCAAATTTGAACTACAGGCACATGCTCCAGTATAAATTGGCTGGAAAAAAAATCAAATCTATGTCCTTATTTGCATGCTTAGGTCCCATGCAAGAAATGAGAATGAATGTCAAGCACCTTGCCACCGTCGCTCGGCCGCAAACATTGAGATACATGGTTTTCAAATTCTAGTAAATCCAAAACTCGTCTGAAATTCATGAAACTTGGCATGCTATCACGGAGCGGCACCAACATGCCGTGGTAAATTTTTGTCCCATTTGGGGCAGATCTGGGTATAAGCTTCTCACAATAAAGCCTGATGGTTTCGGTAGGGAACGTGCCACCTTTGGGGACGAAACAATATCCGTTGCCTCTTCTTGCTTTCAAAAATTTTCTAGTGTCAACATAGAACAACAGGAGTGTTGTGTCAACTTTTGGGATTTTTTGGGGTTCACTACGACATTTTTATATATTAACTAGGTTTTCTATGCATTTTATATGCATAATTCAAATTTGAACTACATGCACATGCTCCAGTGCAGAAAAATGGGTTGAAAAATGAAATGTGTATCCTGGGGTGCATGCTTAGGTTCCATGCAAGAAATGGGAATGAATGTCAAGCACCTTGTCACTGTCGCTCATCTGCAAACATTGAGATACTTTGTTTTTAAATTCTAGTAAATCCAAAAATCGTTTGAAATTCATGAAACTTGACATGCTATCATGGAATGGCACCCGGCATGCTGTGGTATTTTTCGTGTCCATTTTGTGAGAAGGCGCACTCGAATAGCAGCCAACAAAGGCATTTCGAAACAAATAGCTGCGAATTTAACATCTCAAACGTTTTGTATAATGTAAATCATGTGCGTTATGTTAACCATTCACGTGAAGCCACACCTCACTCTTTTAATGGCTAGGAGGTGCCATGCCGATAGGTGCTTGACTGAACGGGAGGCGTGCGAGCTGTACTCCAATGCAGAGGCTCACTGGGAACCATGTGATCTGTACACCACGCAGGCTCAAGGGGAAGCGAGCCCTTTGACTTCCATGGCCAACCGCCTTGCTCGTATCCTCTCCATTAATGGCGCCCAAGCCACAGTTTAATACGGGCGGCCTTACTGTTCGCCTCCCATTCCGCTCCCACAGACCTCCACCAACGCCATGGCGTAGAAGGATCATCTGCCACTAGTCTTCCAGTTGGGTTTAATACTGTATCTTGATCATATTAATATAAATTCGCAGAGTGACTGAATGAAACACTACAAAAAAATACACATCCGTGACATTTTGGGCCGAACGAAAAAATTTATGTCATACTTTTGACACTTCTATGACGATAATTATGACAAAACCCGGTATCATCATAGATGTGGTGGGCTCCGACTTCTATGAAAAAAATCATGACAGAAAATGGGCTTTTTGTCCTGGGCGGGCCTTTCTTTGGGTCGTCCATGACGCAAAAAACCGTGGTAGAAGTGAGGGCGAGGAAAATATCTGGGAGTTCCCAGTTACAGTGGGTGGTTGGGGGCCGAGCGATGCGCGTTTCTCTCGTACCGTACGTGCGTGGGTGCGAGGCGTTGGGCTCTAACTAAACCCGAGCGAGGCGTCGCCTAACTGAACCCGAGTGATTGCACTTCAGGCTACGCGTTACTGATCCCAAGCGATCGAGGGATTCCTTCACTACTGCTGCTAATTAAAGTTGATGCTGCCTCTGGATGAACAGTGAGCGTTGCTAGGGGGGTTGGATGAACAACGAGCATTGCTGGGGGGTTTGGATGAACAGTTCCTGGTGGGGGTGGATGAACATGATGTCACGCCCCCGATTCAATTGTACACTAATCATACACGCAAATGTGGACGATCAAGATCAGGGACTCACAGGAAGATATCACAACACAACTCTAGACACAAATAAAATAATACAAGCTTTATATTACAAGCCAGGGGCCTTGAGGTCGCGAATACATAGCTCGATACACAAGAGTCAGCGGAAGCAACAATATCTGAGTACAGACATAAGTTAAACAAGGATGCCTTAAGAAGGCTAGCACAAAAGAAACACGAATGAAGAGGCAAGGCCTCCTGCCTGTGACCTCCTAAACTACTCTTGGTCGTCGGCGGTCTCCACGAAGTAGCATCCATCGGCGGTGGCATCTGGCTCCAAGGATCCACCATCTGGTTGTATTAACCGGAGAGAAGAAAGAAGGGGGGAAAAGGGGTAGCAAAGCAACCATGAGTACTCATCCAAAGTACTCGCAAGCATTAGATCTATACTAAGTATGCATTGGTATCAAATGGAAGGGTTGTATCTGTGGACTGAACTGCAGAATGCCAGAATAGAGGGGAAGGCCTATCCTATCGAAGACTAGCATCTTCAAGCAGCTCCAAGCATCTTGCAGCATGTAGACGAGTATAGAATAGCAGTTAAATAGTTAACAAGCCTGTTGTAACATCAACGCCCAGAGATCCTTCCCCAACTCCCTGCGGGAAAGCAATCTCGGAGCCACATATCCATCACATATCTTAAGTATCCATTTCTAGTTATATAAGATTAGGATATAAGGCTGAATGTCCATTACCGCGGACACGCTATTCGAATATATATCTTCCCTGTAGGGGTGCACCACATTACCCAACATGCTCAGTCACTCTGGCGAACACACCTTTCTGGGGTCAATGCCTGCCCTCAGAAGGTCAACATGTCGCAGCCCTACCTAGGCTCAGCAGAGAGGTCCCCGCCGGTCTACATCATAAGCACTCCGGGGTCTTGGGCCCATCGCCCGTAGCACTCCGGGTCATTGTGTGCATGGTGGATACCACCACTGCCTCGGATGGCCAACACGACCCGACCATGCCACAATGCTGAACTGGACATCTGACAAAGCTTCGGCTGATACTACGACGTCGAGGCCCATATCTATTCTCGCGTGGTGGTTAGTGCGTAAAGGCCAGAGACCAAATCAGAACAAATACCCAAACCTGTTAGTGCATTGGGGGCTCGCGAAAACGAGTAGAGACTCACGGTAAGGTGACCCTGTCGCCCCATATCATGGACTTACGGCAAGGGCCCAAACTGGCCGGCTGTGCCATGTGGAAAACTCGCGGGTGGTCTACGGGTCCGCCCGACTTTCACATCAACTCGCGGGTACCCCTCAGGGCCGACCGACTCCAACAATGATCTTAAGTAAAGTCAAGGTAACTGTGTGTCCACACATCAAGGGGAAAACCCGAGGAATCACCCCCGGTAGATTCCACTCAATGTAATCGTCAAGGTGAACATAAGAGAGACCACCCTTGAGGTTCACACTTGAGGTGTTGAACGACAGAGCCGTATCGAGAATGGTGAAAGAGGAAATCACCCTCGATGACCATGACTGAATAGCTACACTACAGAATTATCATCAGGAGTGTGTTATGATGGATCACCCTCGGCACTCGATAGAAAATCTGCAGAGTCGAGCAACTAAAGGGGCGTGATGTGATGTGAGGTGTCGGGCTCTGGTCTTCGATCACGTTTATCAAGTCGTCGATGATGAAGCAGGGGCAACAAGGACAAGGTGGGGGTCACTGATGGATCACTAACCAACCTATACTATGCAGTTTAGGATAAGAAGGTAAGGTACAACAGCAGGTTACAAAAGCAGGCTATGCATCAGAATAGGAGCAATCAATAACAGTAGCAAAATCTAATGCAAGCATTAGAGAATGGAATGGGCGATATCGGGATGATCAAAAGGGGGGCTTGCCCGGAAGCTCCGCTAAAAGGGAAGAAGGGGTCGTCGTCGACGTAGTCGATCACAGGGACATCAGCAACGGTCTCGGGGTCTACCGGAGAGAAGAGGGGGAGGAAACAGTAAATACAGAGCAAACAGATACATGACAAGCAATAAGCAGAATTAGGGGTGTTCTAACGCAGTACTACGCGATATAGGTGAAGGGGGAACGAAATCGGGAATGCTTTCCCGGTTCCGGACCTGTGTTAGACAGATGAACCGGAGGGGAAAAGTTCAACGTTTGCTATGCCAGGGTCGTGTGGCCGGCAAACGGACCGCGCATTCGGATTCGTCTTGTCATTCTAAGCAGCTTTCATGTACAAAACATTTTCATCCGAGTCACGGATTATTTTATATGATTTTTCAAAGTTTTAATAATATTCTGCAAGTTTAATTTAATTCGAAAATAAAAAGTAAATGCTAGGTGTACCTAGCACAGGGTACACAAAAGTGCACACAGTATATGCCAGGTGGACCAGGGGGGCCCAGTTGACTAGTCAACGTATGACTGGTCAACAGGGGGTGGGGGCCCCTTTCATTGACTCACCTAACTAATTACTTGATTAATTAGGCTAACTTGATTAATTAGTTTATTATTAATATATCATTTTTTATCTTTTTTTAAACTACAGGGGCGTGGGCCCATAGGCCAGTGGCCCAGGGCCATAGCGGGTGCGGGCGTTACACCCGGGCGAGGCCGTGGCCTCGACGAGGCCAGCGGGGACACCGGCGCGGTGTGGCAAGAGGGCACGGCCGGCGGCCATGGCCGGCCGGAGCAAGCGCGGCAGGGCGTGGGTTGGGGCCGGCGGCTAGCGGGCACAGGGGCGGCCGCAACCGAGTGTAGGGAGGGTAGGGGACGGCAGCGAGCGCCGACGGGGCCGTGGCAACGGCGCGTCCAGCCAAAGAGGGTCGCGGTCCCGGTGGGCCGGCGCCGCTGGAGGAGGCGGGGCGAGCGACGCCGGGGCACTTTGCGGGGCGCGGCCCGGCGCGGGGTGACCGCTGAGGGGCCGAGCGGGTCTCGGTCACCGGCAACAGCGATGAAAAGCTTTGGTCATGATGGGGACGACGGCTAAGGTCGCGGAGATACGAGGAGAAGAGGGCGGATGAGAAGGGGAGATGGGGATGACCTAGACGGCAGTGGGCTCGGTGAGGGTCGATGGCGACGGAATCGGCGACCAATGGCGCCGGGTCCTGTGTTGAAGGCGGGGGTCAATGGCGGAGCTCGGGGCCAGTCCAGGTCATGCGGCATGACCGGGAGGAAGAAGAGCCCGAGGCGGAGCTCGCGGACTTGACAGATGGATGCGGGGGCGTCGGTGGCCACGATGGAGCGCGGGAAACAACGGCAACCCTACTTGGGAGGAGGGGGTCTGGAGGAGGGGGGAGGCCAGAGGGAGAGGGGAGGAAGTGGGAGTGGGAGAGGGGATCGAGGGGGCGAGGGGGAGGAACGAGGAGGCATGGGGTGGCCTTATCCCCTCGTTGATGGGGACGGCGAGGCGGTCCGGGGCGAACGTTGGCGCCCCGGTCGTTCGAACAGTGGCGGGAGGGAGACGATGGGGGGAGGTGGGCCGCTGAGCTGACCCAGGTGGGCTAGGCCCAGGGGAGCAGGGGGCTACCCCTTTTTATTTTTAACTTTGTTTTGCTTTTATTTGACTTCTAATTTGTTGTAGTTTCTTTTTATTTCCAGCTTTATAAAAGAAAATACTTGGACCTTAATTAGTATATTAAATAGGCCACTGCCATATTTAGCTTGGACAAAAAATAAATTAGTTTAGTATTTTTATAATTTGAAAAGCAATTAAATTATAGTTGCCATTGTTTTAATTACCTTAAGGCTTTTAAACACTTTGCAAAATGTTGATTCACCACCAATATTAACAAATCAATATTTGCCACGTGATAAACATTTTATTTTTGACAATTGAAAACTTTTATGGTTTGACTTCAATTTAAAATTTGAATTTGAACCGGTTTCGAAACTAGGAGAGTTTAATAATAGAAATCATGGTGACGTGACATCATTAGTAGAGGATTACTGTAGCTTAATTATCCGGGCATCACAGAGGCCCCCGTGGTGTTGCCTGATGACCCACAAGTGTAGGGGATCTATCATAGTTCTTTTGATTACTAAGAGTGTCGAACCCAACGAGGAGCAGAAGGAAATGTCAAGCGGTATTCTCTGCAAGTGTAAGGTATTCTATGCAAGCACTGAAATTGTAGGTAACAGATAGTTTTGTGATAAGATAATTTGTAACGGGTAACAAGCAATGAAAGTAAATAAGGTGCAGCAAGGTGGCCCAATCCTTTTTGTAGCAAAGTACAAGCCTGGACAAGTTCTCATAATGAGAAAACTGCTCCCAAGGACGCATGGGAATTATCGTCAAGCTAGTTTTCATCACGCTCATATGATTCGTGTTCGTTACTTTGATAATTTGATATGTGGGTGGACCAGTGCTTGGGTACTGCCCTTTCTTGGACAAGCATCCCACTTATGATTAACCCCTATTGCAAGCATCCGCTACTGCAAAAGAAGTATTAAGATAAACCTAACCATAGCATGAAACAAGTGGATCCAAATCAGCCCCTTACGAAGCAACGCATAAACTAGGGTTTAAGCTTCTGTCACTCTAGCAACCCATCATCTACTTATTACTTACCAATGCCTTCCTCTGGGCCCAAATAATGGTGAAGTGTCATGTAGTCGACGTTTTTTTCATGAAATACGATGGCCCGTACAGTGGGTGAGGGAGTCCTGGATTTGGGGGTAACCGGACAGCCGGACTATATACTTTTGCCGGACTGATGGATCGTGAAGATACAAGACTCAAGACTTCGTCCCGTGTCCGGATGGGACTCTCCTTTGCGTGGAAGACAACATTGGTGATCTGGATATTAGATTTCCTTCTTTGTAACCGACTCTATGTAAACCCTAGCCCCCTCCGGTGTCTATATAATCTGGAGGGTTTGGTCTGTATAGGGACAATCATAATCATCATAAGCTAGTTTCTAGGGTTTAGCCTCTACGATCTCGTGGTAGATCAACTCTTGTAATTCTCATATCATCAAGATCAATCAAGAAGGAAGTAGGGTTTTACCTCCATCGAGAGGCCCGAACCTGGGTACAACATCGTGTCCCTTTCCTCCTGTTACCATTAGCCTTAGACGCACAGATCGGGACCCCCTACCCGAGATCCGCTGGTTTTGACACTGACATTGGTGCTTTCATTGAGAGTTCCTCTGTGTCGTCGCTACAAGGCTCGATGGCTGCTTCAATCATCAACAACAACGTGGTCCAGGGTGAGACTTTTCTCCCCGGACAGATCTTCGTGTTCGGCGGCTTCGCACTGCGGGCCAATTCACTTGGCCATCTGGAGAAGATTGACAGCTACGCCCCTGGCCATCAGGTTAGGTTTGGAAACTTGAACTACACGGCCGATATCCGCGGAGACTTGATCTTCGATGGATTCGGGCCTACGCTAGGAGCACCGAACAGTCACGACGAGTACGGCTTAGACCTGCTGTCTGACAATACTCGGGATATCGCACCTGCAGGAGCTTCAGACTTAAATCTGGGGCAGATCGCGTCGTCCGAGGACGGGTGGATTGACCCCGCCCCAGAGGTCGCACACTCATCAGTGGTAGAGCCGAGCACCGGCTTCACCCCCAAGAAAGCCTGTGTCACCGGACCCCTGGACTCGTGTCCGGTTGTGTGCGCCAGATCGCGCGCCCCCGAGCCCGCCAATTCTGGCTGGGCTCCAGTAATGGAGTTCACCGCTGCTGATATATTCCAGAACTCGCCCTTTGGTGACATGCTGAACTCATTAAAATCTCTCTCTTTATCAGGAGACTCTTGGCCGAACTATGTCCGGCTCGAGTGGGAAGCAGGCGACGAGCTTATTCTAAAAGATGCCAGGTGCAAAGGCCAAGTTTTACAGGCCCACCACCCCAGTGGTTGTCTTCGGATCAACAAACAAATACCATGTCAAAGAATAAGTCTTCGGCATTGTCCCCTTATACAGTAACTACCACGTACTATCAGGACGAACCACGTTGGCTAGACTCAACGGGGTACAACATCAGGCCAATCCTGCATGACATAGTTACAATTATGGGCAAGGCCGAACTCCACCCTCAGAGTGGAAATCATACCACCACTGGAATAGTGAGTTGTGCCCATTTATCAAATTTTGATTTGGCAGCCAACTACCCGAACACCAACTGAGGAGTCCGAGTTACTTTATGGCAGGATATCCTGGTTCAGCCAGGCTCCGATCAAGCACCCGTCGTTCAACCACAATATGACATGCAGCTGCCTTTAAGCATTTGTCTTTACAGACTGACTTTTGCGCAGAATAGGATTGGCGACATGGAATCAGCTCGGATGCACAAGGTGGTAACACATAAGTACCCCCCCCCCAAGGAGACATTCCGGATACACTTCGCATCCACACACAGCCTCCTCTAGTCCGGCAACGACAGGTTCCACCAACACACCTCTTTTCATACGCATAAACCGTACTCATACGCATAGACATGTCACTCTGCTACAATATGTAGACTAAAATAACACTCACCGGCCGTCGTTCCTCATTGACGCTCTTTTCTTCGTCATAACGGCACCCGCACATAGTGTCATGCCCCACTATGCCAGGGGCTTCATAGTACTCATGATATGGCAACAAAGTTTGGCCACCTTTTCGGTCGCTCGGCACCCCGAACTTATAGCACTATATGCATCAGCTCTGAATCATGTCTTGGGTCAATAGTTGGGTTTTCCCGGCTCTCATGTTTTGATACCTTATGTTCCACTCCATCTTCTAAGGTAGCGCTGGGAAAACTACTGCGATTGTGTCCCGGTTCTTCCGGACGAGCACCTTAGTAGAGAAAGCCGAAAACTGACTGTCATGATACAGCGAGAGCTGGTCAGCTGTTCGAGAGATGGTAAAATCTATAAAGATTTATTCTGCATAATGCCATTATAAATGCAAAGTGCGACAGATCGGTCTTCCGATCAGGCACCGATAGAGCCCCTAGTACGGTCTTCCGAACACCAGGGGGTGCGCCCACCATACTCGAATTCCTATGGCTAAGTGAGAGTGATAAAGCCCTATAGTCTGATTTCCTAGTTCGCGGTGATGAACATCTCCTTCAAGGACCCAAAAATGGGATAAAGAGTGTTCAGGTATGTCCCGTACACCCTCATATTTTTTACGTGGGGGCAGAAGCCGATGACTGGCCAACTCTCAGGATTTATATATACTAAAACGGCCGCACAGGAAGAAAAAAATGTTCATATAACAGGCAATAAACAATAAAAGTGCCAGTATCCCACATTACAAAGGACAGCATGACTGCCTTCAGGGAAATATAGTGTCTTTCATACACTGTTCCGCCACAAGGCGGGCTCCTTTCAGGACACCTTCATAGTATAATTCGGGCTTGTGATGCTCCTTACCCTCCGGCGCTCCCTCAGTCATCAGCTTTTCAGCATCAAGCTTCCCCCAGTGCACCTTCGCATGGGCAAACGCCATGCATGCACCCTCTAAACAGACCGATCTCTTAATGACTTCGAGCCGAGGGCAAGCACCAACAATCCGCTTCACGAGTCCGAAGTAACTGCTTGGAATTGGCTCCGCGAGCCACAACCGTACAACTAAGTCCTTCATGGCTAGTTTGGCCGCTTGGTGCAGGTCGACCAGCTGTTTCAGCTGATCGATAAAGGGCACCGGATAATTCGGCACCAAATACTGCGACCAGAAATGCTTCTCCACAGACTTCTTCCCCTCTGTCCGGTAGAATTGGGCAGCATCTAATATCCTGCGTGGCAGGTCCGCAAACGCCCCTGGAGAAACAAGAATTCAGCTTGTTGCTTAGAGTTCCTCCCTTTACTATGTAAAAATGGCTTTGAGTACAAAAGGCCTTACCAGCCGCAACCTTCCATGCCTCCTGAATGTCCTTCAAAGCACACCTCAGGCTTCTTCCCGAGCATCATCTGCAGCTTGGATAGCTTGGGCGAGTTCGGATTCTTTCCCTGCTAGACTCCGCTCCATGGTCTCGCTTTTCTTCACGTCCTCCTGGAGCTCTCGCTCAGCTTCAATGACCCTGGCCTCGTGCTTCTCACGAAGAGCCTGCTCGGCGGCGGCCTTCTTGTCGGCTTCGGCCACAGCCCTCTTCAGTGCCTCAATTTCGGCACTCGCTCCTAGAGCATACAATACAAATATTTTCATCAGGCACAACTTCTAATTCATGCTCAACTTAGCAAAAGGTTTTGACATACCTTGCTTGTCCTCCAACTGCTTCTTCATGCGGCCAAGTTCCTCTTCGGCATGTTCTAGACTCTGCTTTAGTCCGGACACCTCCGCATTATGAGAGGCGGTCGTCTCTATAGACGCATGTTTTCAAACAAAGGGATACACGTCATTAATTGAGTCTCCCGCCAAGCGGAAATTTGATCCCCTGTTCGCTTTCTGTGGCACCCCGGCTCAGAGCGACCGGTTTATGCATTGCTAACCCAGAGACCTTGTCTTCTCGCAACACACAACAACATGGTACAGAAAACAACCGCTTTATTCATGCTAGCGGGACATAGTTCATATTACAACAGTTAGCGAGGCCAAGCGGCACACACGGTGCAACCAAACAATATGTACATTATTTAGTGAACATAAAGGGCCTCGATCATGGAAACTATTCGGCAGCGGAACAATGTCGTAGCGGGACTCCATAGCACAGGGACGCCGACGTGGACACGGTCTAGACTCGGACAGCACTCCTTTTCAACGGAACTTTCCTGAAATCTGGCATGACACGCCAGGTCAGTACATTGAATGTACTTGCAAGCTCACAATAAACATAAACAAGATGACAGACAATATTATGATATTTATCCAATTTTAATCAACATTGCAACTATATAACCAACATGCTGCGATAGTGCTCAATAGATACTTATTCGCTCGACTTGCTTACCAGGTGTGACCAACAAACATAATATTACCAACACATACTCGTGATCCTTACGGCGATCACAACCCGGCCATCTCATGGCCCATGATCCTTACAGCGATCACAACCCGACCAAATCGTGGCCCGTGATCCTTACAACGATCACAACCCGACCAACTCGTGGCCAACTCAACACGATGACCTCACTGTCATCCTTAGTGCAATTTAGTGTGCATATTTATTAAGATGCTGACCCATGGTGTACCTTACTTTCGAGTGTGTCCATATCCATGGACTCGGCTATCGATAGATTAAAAACACTCTGCAGAGGTTAGTACACTGTATCCACACTACGGAACCCATGGCCTCACTCTCCCATCCGAGTGGACCAACGGCGTTCCGACGAAACCATTTCACTGTCATGACACTCTCCTGGCCCCTCTGACTCATACCCCACTAGGCTAGTCCTAGGTGACCCCGTGTCTACCTCTAGACACCTCGACCACCATCGTGGCCACGATCCACACTGGGATCCCGTACCAAACTTATCTTAACAACAGGCTCACAAGGCTATGCTTGCCTACCGAGCTAGGGTAGAGCACGCCCATAACCTTCCCTAAATTGAGGTACCGACCAGAGGCACAACAATGAAATGCATTAAGGCCATCCCATACTGGCAAGTGTGGTTGCACTGGGAAAGACTCGTTTCAGCGGCACCACGACCCGGTCAACAACATGTTCAAGTTGAATTATTAATCAGGTTCAACTTAATGTGAAAATAAAATAACCGGTGTCATATTTCCATACCATGCATCACTTAACATATGCATCACATAACCGTGCAAAACTGCACCAACTATGATCCCACGGAGCCATCATAAACTCATGCTACTATACTGGTTAAAATCGCTCTTTGCTCATACCAGAACTATTTCTAGCAATAACCATCATTATACCTGATGCAAAATAATATTTAATATACTCATCAAATCCTATGACCATATTGTTTATTTAACTCTTGCAACTAAGTTCTCATAATCTTACTAACAATATTTACTTCAAACATACTGAAGTTCAAGCATCTTAGCATAACAAGCATATAACAGAATATATTTATGATATAACTAATTTAAATGCATCAATATTCATAAGTTCAAGTATGAAAATCATAGATATTGAAGTGGCACCAAGAAAATGTTTTTGTGGCTTGCCTTAGTACTGATGAGGTTGACAAGGCTCGTGGTGATACTCAAGACAAGATGGTTCCTCTGAAAAACATTCAAAAACCACAATTGAAAATATCAAGAAACATTCTAAAAATTGCCGGAAAATCTAGACAGCAAGGAAAAATCGCATCTTTTGGGAGCTGTTAGATTTTTGGACAAAGAACACAATGCAAAAAGAATCACTGCATTTGGACTTGTAGAATAAAAGTTATGGCTATTTGAATGCTACTGGAATTTAAGTAAGTTTGAAAAAAGGAAAACAGAGAGGGGGTGACGTCGATGGCATATTTTACCAGGGCACCACCACTCATACTTCTTCGCGTGCGTTATGAGTGGATGACTAGCGGGCCCCGCTAGTCAGGCCGGAGGGAGGGGGAAAGAAACAGGGAGGCGTGGCGCTTCGCCGGAGCTTACGCTGGTGTTGAGGCATCTTGGAGGAAAACGAGAGGGAGGGATCGATGGAGAAGGTTCTTGCGCACCTGCCTGTACCCGTGGCGTGGCGAACGGTGACTGGATGGCGTCGGATTCTTCCTCGCAAGTGGAGGTAGAACACGGTGGTAGCCGGAGATGAGGAAGACGGCGGCTAGGGGCAGCTCCAGGGGCTCGGGCTTAGCGCGTTAGCTTCACGGAGGAGAGAGGGAGGCCCTGGCGGGGTCGCCTTGGCTTGGGGGCGGCCAGAGCTGCGAGGACGATCCAGAGGGGATCGCCGGCGAGCTCATCTCGGGGACGGCATCCCACGGCCTGCCCGCCCGGGCTGCGGCTTCTAGTGGCTATAGGAAGGAGTGGTGGTGAGCTGCGATGCTCCAGGAGGCTACGGAGGGGGGGGTATTTATAGGCGGGGCGGCAAGGAGGGCTCGGGCTCTACCGGACGACAGTTGTCGCCGGCGCCCGGTGAAGAATGGTGCCAGAGAGAGAGGGAGAAGGCGACGGGGTTCACGCCGGAGCTGTGCACGGATGCGGACGAGCACAAGATCAAGGATGAAAGGGACGAACACAGTGCGCTGGCACCGTGCCGTTGGCCGGACCGTGCCCGTGCTCGCTGCAGCGAGCTCCGGCGTCGGCGAGCGGCAGGGAGGAGTTAAGGGGGTGGAGACGAGGATGGTGGCACGGGGGGACACGCTCAGACTGGGCGAGCAGTGTGCACGCGCGCCACAGAGGCGCTGGCGACGCGCAGAGCGCGCGTTTGGCATGCCAGCACCCTCGGACGAACGCGGTCACCGCGTGGACCGTGACATCAGGCCACATATGCTCTAACCATGATGTCTGGCATGTAGTTCTTAGTAACTTTAGGTGTTACCACGGCTCGGTTTGTTTCCAGGTGCAATAGAAGTGAAATGGTGAAGATGTTTAGTTACTGGACATAAACTTTGAACAGTTACTGTGGTCAAACCATAGGGTTTCAAGTGCTGATCTTTGGGGTTTTGCTGACTCTTACTAAGGTGAATAAGCACAGGGAAAACCAGCTACATTGGAGCTAGTAAAAAGGTAGTTGCTGTAGAAACTACCATTTCAGCCCAGAAGAGAAAATATTTTCTGTAGCAAAAATACTCCAAAAAATGGTGAAATATTTTTGCTCAGAAATGATCCCTAGGGTCCAAAGAATATTTGGGATTTTTCTCAGTATTTTTAGGGCAACAGAAATGAGGGTTGCTTTGGAGGTCAAAGAGTTTAGCTAGGGTTTAAGAAGCAAAATGAATATTTTTCATTTAAGAAAAATATTCCAAAAAATTTTGTTGGGTTGGCCAGGGGTGAAATGATGGATTAGAAGAAGAGAGGGGCACTTGGGTGAAAATCAAGGGATACCCAAGTGATCAAGTCCAAATGGAATGATTCAAAACTCCAAATTCAAAACCAACTCAGATGAAAATCAGGCAAATAAAAGAGGGCAAAAACTAGGCTGTGACAAACCTCCCCCACTTAGAATGAATCTCGTCCTCGAGATGAGGTTGCTTGGGAAAACCATTCTGGATAACATGCCCTTAGAAATTCTTCTGATTCCCAGGTTGATTCTGACTCGGTATGATGCATCCATTGAACCTTGTAAAACTTCCGTGACTTACTGCGAGTGACTCTTTCCATCTGATCCAAAATTTTCATTGGCCTCTCTTCGTAAGTCAAGTCCTTTGCCAGCAGTATTTCTGCCAAATTGGTCTTTTTCTCGGGTGGTGAGATGCACCGTCGTAGTTGTGAAACGTGGAACACGTTGTGCACGTCGGACAGTTCCGGAGGTAGCTCCAACTGATATGCCACAACACCTACTCGGGTCATGACGGGAAATGGACCAATAAACCTGGGTGCCAATTTTCTATGGGTTTGGAATCTTCTTATTCCCTTCATGGGTGTGACTTGAAGGTAGACATGTTCTCCGGGATCAAAACTGATCTGCCGGTGCTTTGCATCATAATAACTTTTCTGTCGAGATTTGGCTAGTTGTAATCTGTCTCGGATCTCTTTGACTTGCTTTTCGGCTTCCACCATGAGATATGTTTCGAAAATACGGCTATCTCCGGTTTGAGACCAATTTAATGGAGTGCGGCACTTACGGCCATACAAAGCTTCATAAGGTGACATTTTTAAACTGGTCTGGAATCCATTGTTATACAAGAACTCGGCGTATGGCAAGCAATCTTCCCATTGTGGTCCTTGGGCTAAAACACAGGCTCGGAGCATATCTTCGAGTATCTGATTTACTCTTTCCGTTTGCCCATCTGTCTGAGGATGATATGCGGTGCTGTATTTTAATTCCGTCCCAAGGGCTTAATGGAGACGGGTCTAGAAAGCAGAGGTAAACAGTGATCCTCGGTCAGTAGTGATGGTTCTGGGAACTCCATGTAAACTGACAATCATGGATACATACAGTCGGGCAAGCTGATCTACTCGGTATGAAGTTTTGACTGGTAGGAAGTGATCCACCTTGGTTAATGTATCCACTATGACCCAGATTGCATTATTGCCTCGTCGGGTCCTGGGTAATCCTGTGATGAAATCCATACAGACATCGTCCCATTTCCATTGTGACACGGGCAATGGTTGGAGAAGTCCGGCTGGTTTCTCATATTCCGCCTTAACCTTGTTGCATATGTCGCAACAGGCCACGAAATAAGCAATGTCTTTCTTCATTCCATCCCACCAGAATATTTGTTGAAGGTCTTCATACATTTTTGTGCCTCCAGGGTGGATTGAATACAAGGACTCATGGGCTTCTGACAAAATTTTCTGCTTTAGGTCAGCTTGATTAGGCACACAAATCCTTCCCATGAATCGGAGGGTACCGTACTGATCCTTCGAGAAATCGGATGACTTGATGCGTTTCCGTAATTTGGCATCGCCTGGCTGGGCCTTGTAGATTTCTTCCTCAAGAGTAGGAGTGACCGTCAGAATATTGGCAAAACCAGCCTCAACAATGACCAGGTTGAGCTAAGCAATTTCTTCTTTAAGCTCTGAAGGCAGAGATTCCAGCATGACGTTTAAAGTGACGGGCTTTTGACTGAGTGCATCAGCAACCACGTTGGCCTTACCCGGATGGTAATTTATTCCAAGATCATAATCATTGACCAACTCTAGCCATCTTCGCTAATGGAGGTTTAAATCCGGCTGAGTAAATATGTATTTGAGACTTTTGTGGTCGGTAAAAATTTGGCACCTTTTTCCAATGAGGTAGTGTCTCCAAATTTTTAAAGCATGAAGTATCGCGGGCAATTCCAAATCATGAGTGGGGTAATTGCCTTCATGGGGTCGTAGCTTCCGTGAGGCGTAGGCTACTGCCTTGCCATCTTGCATAAGCATGCACCCAAGTCCTTGCCGGGAAGCGTCGCAATATATGTCAAAGTTGCGGTAGATATCTGGAAGTGTGAATACTGGCGCAATTGTTAAGCGCGTCTTTAACTCAGTGAAACTTTTCTCATAGTCTGACGTCCATTCAAACTTCTTATCCTTTTTAAGCAACTCTGCCATGGGCTTAGCAATCTTGGAGAACCCTTCAATGAAACGACGGTAGTATCCAGCTAAGACAAGAAAACTGCTGATCTGAGACATGGTGGCGGGTGGCAACCAGTCGAGCACGTCTTTTACTTTGCTTGGGTCCACGGCTATTCCTTCAGCGGATAGTACATGGCCGAGGAATCCAACTTGCTTGAGCCAAAACTCGCATTTGCTGAACTTGGCGTACAACTGGTGCTTATAGAGGCGTTGTAGCACTGCGCGTATATGTCCTTTATGCTCTTCTTCATTTCTTGAGTAAATAAGTATATCATCGATGAAGAAGACCACGAACTTATCAAGGAAATCCATGAACACTTTGTTCATCATGTGCATGAAGAAGGCGGGGGCGTTGGTGAGGCAGAAGGACATGACGGTATATTCATAAAGACCGTAGCAAGTGGTGAATGCGGTCTTGGGAATATCCTCCTTTTTAATTTTGAGCTGGTAATATCCAGTCCGCAAATCAATCTTTGAGAATACCTTGGCTCCACTGAGCTGATCAAACAAATCATCAATTTTTGGCAGAGGGTATTTGTTCTTGATCATGACATCATTCAATTGTTGGTAATCCACACACATACGAAGGCTGCCATCTTTCTTGTCCACAAAAATAACGGGTGATCCCCACGGTGAGGAACTGGGGCGGATATATCCTTTTTGGAGCATTTCATCAAGTTGTTTCTTTAGCCCCACCAACTTGGATGACGCCATTCGATAATATTTCTTGTGTATTGGTGTGGTTCCGGGCACAACTTCTATTGCAAACTCAAGCTCTCAGTCAGGTGGCATGCCTGGCAGTTCTTCTGGGAATATATCGGGAAACTCACTGACCACTGGAATTAATTCCATTTCTGCTATTGCTGTAAAAACCATTTCCTTGGAGGGTATGCTTCTACGAGCAATAAACTTGGTACCTTGTCCATCTTGTCCAGTCAAATTGACTTCTCGGGTCGCACAATTTATGCATACTTGGTACTGAGTCAGCTAATTCATACCCAAGATAACATCCAATTTTTCAGACTCAATCAGTATCAAAGACGTTGGGAAACGGATTTCATTGATCCTGACTTCCAGATTGTGGCAGACAAGATTGCTTTGAATAATAGATCCCTGGGTTTGTACCAGCATATTCTTGCCCAAAAGCAAACAAGGAAATTTGTTTTGGGCGACAAAACTCCGAGAAATAAAAGTGGGAATCCCCAGAGTCAAATAAAATTACTGCAGGTATGTTATTAACAGGGAACATACCAATGATGACTTCGGGATTTTCTTGGGCTTCGTCGGCTGAAATGTGATGAACATATCCCGTGACACTACTAGGAAAAGGGCTATAGATAGGATTGATACTAATGGCACACCAGGTAAGCAGTGCGCCACTACTATATACTAATGGCGCACCGGTTGGAGGTGCGCCATTAGTAAGGAAGACACTAATGGCGCACCAGGCACACGGTGCGCCACTAGTATTGATTTTTTTTCATTTTTCCATACATTCTAATGGCGCATGACGCCAAAGTGCGCCATTACTAGTTCTAACAAGTAATGGCGCACCTTGTAAACAGTGCGCCATTAGTATATAATTTTTTTTTTACTTTTTGGCAAAACTGCTAATGGCGCATCCTGTATATTTTCATGGACACTTTTTGATCTCGATCTCGATCCCACCCGCACCCTCCCCCGCTAGCTCCACCGCCGCCGACGACCCACCGCAACTCTCCCCGCTCCACCGCCGCCGACGAGCACCCGGCCCCCCGCACCCTCCCCCGCTCCACCGCCGCCAACGGGCACCCCCCGCACCCTCCCCCGCTAGCTCCACCGCCGCCGACGACCCACCGCAACCCTCCCCGCTCCACCGCCGCCGACGAGCACCCGGTCCCCGCACCCTCCCCGCTCCACCGCCGCCAACGGGCACCCCCCGCACCCTCCCCCCGCTCCACCGCCGCCGCCGATGATATTTTCAAGTAACAAATTTGAACATATTTTTTAAAAAATTATTACTGTTTTTATAAAAAAATATTACTGTTATGATTTAAACAAGTTTGAACATATTTAAACACAAATAAATATCAAACAGGATTTAAAATGCATAAAAAAATATTGGGGAGCCTGGGAATCGAACCCAGGACCTCCTGGTGTGTGTGCTGCGTACTGACCAGTCGGGCTAGTGGGCGGGTTCTTTTTGATCTCGATCTCGATCCCACCCGCACCCTCCCCCGCTAGCTCCACCGCCGCCGACGACCCACCGCAACCCTCCCCCGCTCCACCGCCGCCGACGAGCACCCGGCCCCCGCACCCTCCCCCGCTCCACCGCCGCCAACGGGCACCCCCCGCACCTTCCCCCCGCTCCACCGCCGCCGCCGATGATATTTTCAAGTAACAAATTTGAACATATTTTCTAAAAAATATTACTGTTTTTATAAAAAAAATATTACTGTTATGATTTAAACAAGTTTGAACAAATTTAAACACAAATAAATATCAAACAGGATTTAAAATGCATAAAAAAATATTGGGGAGCTTGGGAATCGAACCCAGGACCCCCTGATGTGTGTGCTGCGTACTGACCAGTCGGGCTAGTGGGCGGTTTCTGTTGTAGATAGGTTTAGGTGGTATATAAGACAAGTCGGGCTAGATTAAATTACTTATGGCGCACCCTTCTGTGGTGCGCCATTGATATGGATGTACTTATGGCGCACCCCCGGGTGGTGCGCCATTGCTAAGCCTCCCCCACAGTAAAATCCCCAATCCCCAATCCACACTCTAATCCCTCCCCGCCTCATCTCACCCTTCGTCCCCGGCCGTGCACCCGACCACCCTCCGCCGCCGACCACCTCCCTCACCGTCCCTCCTCCGCCCGCGCCCGCGCCCTCGCCGTCCCCCTCCACCCGCGGCCCCGCCTGTGTCCCCCTCCCTCCCGAGTGCGACAGCTAGGGTTCCTAGCCGCCGCCACCGCTGCCGGCCCACCGCCGCGGGCGCGCCCAGCCGGCCGAACCCTCCGCTGCCCCGCCTCCGGTACAGGCCCCTCCAGCCCCGAAGCTGCACCCCGCCCGCCTCCTCCTCTCTTCTCCCGCGACCTCCCCCCTACCCCCTCTCCACCGCCCCGTCCCCTCAGCGCCGCCCGCCGTCTCCCTGAACCCTAGCTCCGCCGGCGTCGGGGACGACCACCTCGTCGGCCTCACCAGGCCGCAGGCCCTCAAGCCCCACGCCGTCCTCGGCCTCGCCCTCTCCACCGGCGGCGCCCCTTCCTCCGCCCCTGCAGCGCGGCAGCAGCAGTAAACAGCCAGGTAAAACTGACTAATCTCTTGTGTATTACTGTATTAATCTTGCTACTATTGTAGATACAGTAGTTTTATGTTGTTGTAGTTTTATGTTGCAGATACAGTAGTTTTATGTTGCAGATACAGTAGTTTTACTGTATTACTATAGTAGGAAATGTCTTATATTTCTAGTGAACGTACATGTCAGCTGCCATATCATTTGCTTTGGCCTGTATTTAGTGTTTTTATGATTTCTTGTTTTGATGTTACAATTTTGTTAGTTCCTAGATATTGCTGGTTTGTACTTAGAAAATATTCAAAGTTGATTCTGTTGTCTCTGCAGTTCAAAACGTTTTGTATCAAGCTTCTAGGTTTTGTCACAGATAGTAATGCTTTGCTCATGTAGTTGCTGCATGGTCAACTTGTGTCCAAGAAACTTGAGCTCCTGTTCCAGTTTATATTATTAATTAGTAATTCAAACAGATCATTATAGTTCTTTAGAAGTGGGCTTTTGTGTCCACCCGCCATGAATTTGTAGAGAGGTCAGCTGAATAAATTTGGTTACTCTGATCTCGCAAGCATAATGATTAACTTTTGTATATATAGATACTCCTACAACAGGTATAAAAAAGATACTCCTACAGTACTTATTTTAGTCAATTACAAATATAAACTGCAATTGGATCATCATTCTTTCATGTACATGATAGACTATGCCATGTAGAGTAATGAGTTTCATTTGATTCCATGCTCACAACAATTGAATGTAACTGGATCCTCTTTGTTTCATGTACATGAAGTATTTCAACTTGTTTGTCTGCATAAAGCCTTGGTTTAATTTTCTAGGCTAATTCAACTTGTTGTGCATGATGTAGGAAAGTGAACCAATAAAAATTGTTTATTATTGAACCAAATGTTCTTAGTGTTTCAGTGGATTTGTAAATCTGTGGGCTTGCCCACTAATCAAATACCATTTTAGGGGACCTTCATTTCTAACTTGTCCAACAAAAGCATGGAACTAGGAAACTAAACAACCCCCCATTAGAAGATCCTGAAATATATGCTCCAGCTAGTTGTCAAGTTCCCCTCTTATTCTGTGTTATAGATGCAGAGAGCTTAGAAGGAAAAGCAAGCCCAAATACAAGCTAACTTAATTCGCTGGCTACAGCAGACAGTGCAGCAGCAGCAACACCTCCAAGGTGAGAAATATGTTCCTATTTATCTTTTTTTGCTCAAGTTCTTCAGTACATCATATAATATAGAGAAGTGCAGATCAAGTGGTGCAATCATATACATCTGCCACTTAAGTCATCCTTCCCTTTAAGCAGAGTGATGCCTTTCGATGTCACACAATAATGTTTGTTGCAAGAACATTCTACTCTTAGTGTTCGTTTGTTTACTGCATAAAAATATATAGTTTTGCTGCTGTTATGCCTGTATTCACTGCTGCTGCTGCTGTACTTGTGATGATGTTGTAGGTACCCCGAGAGGCCCTTGAGTTTGCCGGAATGTCGATTAACTTCCGTTCCGGCAAATTCGGGTACTCCATATGTCCTATTTTCAGCAAAGGTAATGCTGAAATTTTTCGTGAATTTTAGCATTACTTTGCTAAAAATAGGACATATGGGGTACTTGCGACTAATGCCTGTTATCATGCATGTTTTATGATCTGTTGTAAGGGTACTAATTGGTCTCTTCTGCTGCTTATCAGAGATGGCGGGAAGCAGCCACCGCCGATCTGCGACACCGCAGTACGAGTTGGATGCTTCCGAGTTCTTCACTATCATACTTGAGGCTTCAGTATCATCCATGACGCAGGTATATAAAACGAGAGATCTCCCCTTCACCCATCTCATTATGATATCTGTTGTTTGCTACATCACTCATTGTCCCAAACTGCAGAGGCTGCCTGACAGTTTTATGAACATGCTGATGGGTGAAGATCCGCCAAATAATGTGAAGCTGCGACAGGCCGGCAGCGGGTTTCGCAGGCAGTGGGATGTGCAGTTGGTGATCAAGAAGGGCCACATGTACTTGTCTCGTGGGTGGGAGAAGTTCTACCGTGCCTACGACCTGCGGCTGGGGTACTTCCTTCTCTTCAGGTACGACGACGACGCCAACATGCTCATCGTGAAGGTGTTCAACACGACTATGTGTCGCATGCGCTACGCTGCCGATGATGATGCCGGTACGTTCTGCCTCTTCTTATTCCTCTACATTTGGCTTTGTCTCACATCGATTGTTAACGGTCATTGTTGCATTTTGGACAGGTAATGGGAGCAGCAGCAGCGACACTGGCTACAGCCAAAGCAGCAGCGACTATGGCTGTAGCGAAAGCAGCAGCGATTCTGGCTGTAGCGAAAGCAGCAGCGATTCTGGCAGCAGCATAGACAACAAGAAGGATGATCCGGACTGGAGTGCGGGAGAAGAGGAGCAGAGTGAGGATGAGGAGCTGCAGGATGACGATGGGCATCAGGCTGAGGATGACCTAGCGCTGGTGGTGGCTGACCAAGGGCAAGAGATGGTGGTGGCTGACCATGGGCAAGAGATGGAGGTGGCTGAGGATGACCTAGCGATGGTCGTGCCTGAAGGTGGCCTCGCGATGGTGGTGGTGCCTGACAATGACCACGCACCGGTGGTGGCGCCGGCGATCCCACAGCTGGGCGACATGACCACGCCAATTGTGGTAGAAGACTACATCCCACTGCCTCCACTGCCTCCACCGCCTCGCCGCTCTAGGCGCATCAGGGAGAGGAAGGAGAAGAAGGAGAAGAACAATGCATGAGAACTGAACTTTGTCAGGTATGTCAGATCTCCAATAGGTTAGTTATCCAAAATGATATATATATACTTAGTTACCTATGTTATCTCTAATATGCTTAGTTTCCTATAGGTTAGCTTCATTTTTACCTAAGTTGGCTCTAATATACTAACTTAGAGCTTATATGCTTAGTTTCCTATAGGTTAGCTCCAAAATAACTTATGTTAGCACAAAATGATCAAGTTTACATAATAAGCTTATAGTCTTTTTCTTATTCTTCTTCTTTTCCAAAATGACATAGGTTAGCTTCATTTTACCTAAGTTGGCTCTAATATACTAACTTAGAGCTTATATGCTTAGTTTCCTATAGGTTAGCTCCAAAATAACTTATGTTAGCACAAAATGATCAAGTTTACATAATAAGCTTATAGTCTTCTTCTTATTCTTCTTCTTTTCCAAAACTCTTCTTATTCTTCTTCTAGTGTTCTTCTTCTAGTATTCTTCTAGTCTTCTTCTTTTCTTCTTCTAACTTCTTGTTTATCATTTTGCAGATTTGATTTAATTGACGGAAGCTTGCGTGGATGGAGTGCTTCTTTTCCATTTGTGTTTTTGTTTTGTATCAATGTGAAACTTTTGTGATTTGATGGATAACGGTGTTGGATGAACAATGTGAAACTTTTGTAATATGTAACGATGGAACTATGTGTTGGCTATGTATGTATATATGATGGAACTTGTGTGTTGGCTATGTATGTATATATGATGGAAATTGTGTGTTGGCTATGTATGTATATATGGTGGAACTTGTGTGTTGTCTATGATTGTTATATGGATGCTTGTTGTATATATATGTGTTGGATATCTCATAGGTGAAATAGTGACTTGAGATTAAGGAAAAAAATTTAAAAAATTGTTACTAATGGCGCACTACCATGTCATGCGCCATTAGTATATAAGACACTAATGGCGCAATGTGGGCAAAACTAATGGCGCACTGCCAGGTGCGCCATTAGTATACCATATACTAATGGTGCACCAGTGGTGCGCCATTAGTAAAAATTTCTAGTGGCGTGATACTAATGGCGCACTGGTAATGCGCCATTAGTAGGCAAAACCAGTGCGCCATTAGTAGGCCTTTTCCTAGTAGTGTGATGTCGTGCTGACTTGGACCGGCTTCCAAATAATGGATTTGAGGCTTGAATGTAGCATTGGTTCGGGTGTTCTTGGGACACTGTTTGGCATAATGTCCAGTTTGTCCACAACTATAACAGGAATTGTTGCGTAGATGATTCTCCATCACTGGGTTGAGCACATCATTCTTCACTTGTGTGTTGGTCTTATTAACACTTTTTTGCCAACTGGGCTGGTATGCCATCGGAGTTGGCTGCCAGGTATGAACCTTCTGCATTGGTTGCATTTCCTTCTTGGGCTCAAACTTGCGCTTGTGATCGTTATGGGCAGACTTAGTATCTGACACGAGCTTGTGCTCCCTTTCAGCAATGAAAGCCTTGTTCACCAGGATTTGGAAATCTGGAAAATCGAACATACTGAGAGCACAGCGAAGTTGCGGGTTTAATCCACCAAGAAAGTGGTCCATCTTCCTTTCTTCAGTGGCCACGTCATATTGAGAGTAACGTGATAGGTGATTGAATTTTTGTAAATATTCTCCTACTGACTGACTTCCTTGGAGGAGCGCGAGAAATTCACGCTGCTTAGTCTTCATAATTCCCGCAGGGATGTGATATTTTCGGAATTGCTCCTTGAATCTTGGCCAGGTAATTGCTTCATTCTCAGCCCCTATGGCTTTCTCATTTCCCACCATATGGCAGCAGCGCCTTCTAGATAATGTGTTACAAATGGAACTTTATCTTCTTCATCAGTTCGAGCAACCTCAAGTTTCTTTTCCATAGTTCTTAACCAGTCATCTGCATCCAAGGGATCAACAGCCTGACTGAAACTGGGAGGCTTAGTCCTTTGAAAATCAGATAGCTTGGAGTGAGAGCCAGTCTGATTTCCATTCTGCCCAATCATTGCTTGAATACTTCTGAATATTTCCATTAGATCATTGTTTCGTTGTTCCTCACACATACGCATAATTTGCTCGGTGGAGGGCGGATTTGGCGGTGGAGGCGGTGGTGGAATGTACGGCTCGGGTGATTGTCCTGCCTGTCGTGCGGAACGCCGAACAGGAGAACCCTCGCGAACGTTGCTAATGCAGCCTCCCCACATCATCCTAATATGATTTTTCCCAAGTCAAAGCAACCGAGATGAGAAGCAATCAACAAAAACTGGGGAGAAGCCAGCAACAAAAACCAAGCGAAACCGAAAAGACGAAGGAAATACGGCGACTAAAATAAAGTCCAACATAATTATACATAGACTCATACATGAAAGATAACAACATGCCAGGTCCAACTACCATGATACATGAAACGAAACATCATGACTATTACGATTACAACCATACTCCATCCCGACAACTAAGAATACTCGAAAGCTCTACGGCTCGGCCAGCGCTGCGGGGTCCTCTCCTGATGTGGACTCGGATCCAGAACTAACGGGGTTAACGGAGACCTCCGGGTTAAAAGTGACATGATGACGCTGCCTCGAGGGCTCTCCCTCTGGGGCAGGTGGAGGGCGGATCATCGGGGCTGCAGGAGTGGCGAGGAGGGAAACCCACTCTGCAGGAGCACTAAGGGGACTCGCAGTCATGGTGCCCGAGCTACTCGGGGGAGTAATCGGAGAAACAGGGGATCTAGAACTGGCAGGAATGTCGGGAATAAATCCCACAGATGGAGAAGTAGTGGCTGAGTGAGCAGTGAGTAAAGTAGAGGCTAAAGCAGTACGGGCACGACTCAGCTCACGAGCTAACTCGTAGATCAGAAGATAGCTAGCAGTGATGTAGCGAGAAAGGTGGCTAGCGACACTATCAGACTCCGGATTAATGACAGGAAAACGGACACTACCATCATCGTGGAGAGAAGGGTAGTAGAGGAAACCTGGGTGATTCTGCATCCGGACCTCGTTGTAGCGAAGCTCAACAAGTACCTCGAATGCAGAAAACTGGACAGCCTGAGAAGCGGAAGAAGCATAGCCGCTACGAGAGGTACGAGTGTAAGAAGTTGAATCAGAACTGGTGCGCAGAGTAACCATGGCATGATACTCATACACTGAGTCAGCTAGGCGCTCCCGGTACACACGATACACTGGATCGTCTCCATGAGGGTACAGCCAATGCCACACGTTATGAAGGAGATGCAGTGACGTGTATGACATCAACTGCAACTGGCACGGATACATCACCGGAGCCATCTACACTCACAACCATTAGCAGGTTAGCATAGAAAAAAAATCAATGCATGCAATGCAACAACCAGCTACAGTTATTACTGACACTCAGCTACGACTCGTATCTAGCGTCCAGTTAACTCGGCTTAGTCTAGCGTGGCCTACAGTCAGCGTGGCTCTGATACCAAGCGTTATGGCACCCGGCTCAGAGCGACCGGTTTACCTTGCATTGCCAGCCCAGAGACCTTGTCTTCTGGCAACACCCAACAACATGGTACAGAAAACAGCCACTTTATTCATGCTAGCGGGACATAGTTAATATTGCAACAGTTAGCGAGGCCAAGCGGCACACATGGTGCTACCGAACAATATGTACATTATTTAGTGAACATAAAGGGCCTCGATCATGACAACTATTCGGCAGCGGAACAACGTCGTAGCGGGACTCCATAGCACAGGGACACTGACGTGGACACGGTCTAGACTCGGACAGCACTCCTTTCCAACGGAACTTTCCTGAAATCTGGCATGACACGCCAGGTTAGTACATTGAATGTACTTGCAAGCTCACAATAAACATAAACAAGATGACAGACAATATTATGATATTTATCCAATTTTAATCAACAATGCAACTATATAACCAACATGCTGTGATAGTGCTCAACAGATACTTATTCGCCCGACTTGCTTACCAGGTGTGACCAACAAACATAATATTACCAACACATACTCGTGATCCTTACGGCGATCACAACCCGACCATGTCATGGCCCATGATCCTTACGATGATCACAACCCGACCAACTCGTGGCCCGTGATCCTTACGGCGATCACAACCCGACCAACTCGTGGCCAACTCAATGCGATGACCTCACCGTCATCCTTAGTGCAATTTAGTGTGCATATTTATTAAGTGTTGACCCATGGTGTACCTTAATTTCGAGTGTGTCCGTATCCGTGGACTCGGCTATCGATAGATTAAAAACACTCTGCAGAGGTTAGTACACTGTACCCACACTACGGAACCCATGGCCTCACTCTCCCATCCGCGTGGACCAACAGCGTTCCGACGAAACCATTTCACTGTCATGACACTCTCCCGGCCCCTCCGACTCAGAGCCCACTGGGCTAGTCCTGGGTGGCCCCGTGTCTACCTCCAGACACCTCGACTCCATCGTGGCCACTATCCACACCGGGATACGGTACCAAACTTGTCTTAACAACGGCCTCACAAGGTTATGCTTGCCTACCGGGCCAGGCTATAGCATGCCCATAACCTTCCCTAAATTGAGGTACCGACCAGAGGCACAACAATGAAACGCATTAAGGCCGTCCCATACCGGCAAGTGTGGTTGCACTGGGAAAGACTCGTTTCAGCAGCACCACGACCCGGTCAACAACATGTTCAACTTGAATTATTAATTAGGTTCAACTTAATGTGAAAATAAAATAACCGGTGTCATATTGCCATACCATGCATCACTTAACATATGCATCACATAACCGTGCAAAACTGCACCAACTACGCTCCCATGGAGCCATCATAAATTCATGCTACTATACTGCTTAAAATCGCTCTTTGCTCATACCAGAACTATTTCTAGCAATAACCATCATTATACCTCATGCAAAATAATATTTAAAATACTCATCAAATCCTATGACCATATTATTTATTTAACTCTTGCAACTAAGTTCTCATAATCTTACTAACAATATTTACTTCAAACATACTGAAGTTCAAGCATCTTAGCATAACAACCATATAACAGAATATATTTATGATATAACTAATTTAAATGCATCAATATTCATAAGTTCAAGTATGAAAATCATAGATATTGAAGTGGCACCATGAAAATGTTTCTGTGGCTTGCCTTAGTACTGATGAGGTTCACAAGGCTCTTGGTGATCCTCAAGACAAGTTGGTTCCTCTGAAAAACATTCAAAAACCACAATTAAAAATATCAAGAAACCTTCTGAACATTGCCAGAAAATCTAGACAGCAAGGAAAAATCCCATCCTTTGGGAGCTGTTAGATTTTTGGACAAAGAACACAATGCAAAAAGAATCACTGCATTTGGACTTGTAGAATAAAAGTTATGGCTGTTTGAATGCTACTGGAATTTAAATAAATTTGAAAAAAAAGGAAAACAAGGAGGGGGTGACGTCGATGGCGTATTTTACCAGGGCGCCACCACTCATACCGCTGCGCGCACGTTATGAGTGGCTGACTAGCAGGCCCCGCTAGTCAGGCCGGAGGGAGGGGGGAAAGAAACAGAGAGGCGCGGCGCTTTGCCGGAGCTTACGCTGGCGTTGTGGCATCTTGGAGGAAAACGAGAGGGAGGGATCGATGGAGAAGGTTCTTGTGCACCTGCCCGTACCTGTCGGATTTCGGGTTCTGGCAGACCCTTGAGGTTCGAACACTGGGGTGCGCACGAAGATCTCTCCCCTACCAGCTCACGTCTCGAAGTCTCGCAAAGATCTAAGCAAGAAAGATGAACACATAAGGGACACGAGATTTATACTGGTTCAAGACACCATTGTGGTGTAATACCCTACTCTAGTGTGTGGAGTGGTGGATTTCCTCAGGGGCTGATAGTGAATAGTACAAAGGGAGAACAGCCTCGCGAGGGGCTGTTCTTGAGCTGGTGCGATGAACTGCCTGGGTGAGTTCAGTCGATTTTCTCTCTCTCTCCCTGCTCAATCTCTCGATGCCTCTCGATGCCCCTACCCTGTGGGTGGCTTGTCCTATTTATAGGCGGAGGCCCTGGGCCTCTTCCCAAATAATGAGCGGGAAGGGCGCCAACAATTGGCCATTTTGAAGGGGAACATCTGGTACACTTATTCTGACTAAAGTTGGTCTTCGGCTGCCAAAGGTCCTGACGGTGACGCCGCCCTAGGCTCCACGATGACCTCCATCCTGCCTTTCTGCTGGTCTTGGTCTTGTTGCACCAAAACAGTAACCTTTGCCTGATGCCTTGGCCTGTGCTTGCCCCCTTTGCACCGAAAGGGAAACAAGGACACTGCGTAGGCCGACGCCCGCCTGACACCCGCCTGGCCTCCGATCGTCATGGCTTGCGTCACGGGCCCCTCGGGAGGTGCCCTGCCTTGATCTCTCCGCCTCCTCGCGAGCCCGCCTAAGGAGGCTGCTCCTGAGGAAGCTCCCTGTCGTCCGACCCGCGAGGCTTGGCCCCTCGCGAGGGTCTTGAGATTGAGCTGATGAAGCTGGGCTGCATTGGGCCCCCACTTGAGCCACACCGCAGGCCGCAGGCAAGCAAGTCTGGGGACCCCTGTTCCCAGAACGCCGACAGTAGCCCCCGGGCCCAAGGCACACCCGGACTTGGCTTAGGAGAGAAGCGAAGGGGCAAGTGCAAAGCGCTGCGGGCCCCAACAGCCTGCGGTCTTGGTTGTTGTGTGGCGGTTGATTGGGCGTGGCCGTCTCCTCTTCCCCATGACGCCTCGGCAACCACACGACTTGACAAGTCCCTGCATGCAAAGATGGGTCATGATTACCTGCGATCGTGGAGGCCGACGGTTAGCCTCCTCCGGCTATAAGTACGGAACGGCGTAGGCCGCTCCAGTTCGTCTCCCTCTGCTGCTCCTCCTCTTCTTCATCTTCGCCATTTCTCCGTCTCACGCTGATGGCACCCATCCGTCGGTTCTCCGCAGAAGAGAAGGGAAAGGCCCCCCGAGAGGGTCCTGGCCCGCTTCTACCGAAGAAGCGGTTGGTCATCTGCCGCCGAGACGAGGGTGCGCGGCAGGAGGTATCGAGGCCCTGGTACGAGCGGCCGCCGCCGCGATTCTCGCTGCCCTTGTATGCTCGGATCGAGGGCCCTGGAGAAGAAGGCGTCGAGCGTCACCGTCGGTGCCGCCATCGGCGCCGGCGGGTTACGGTGGTGCGCGTCGTCCCTCCTGGAGTCCAAGCCTAGGGTTCCTCTCACGAGCTTGTGCTCCACGCTGTCATGGCTCCCCGGTCTTGGATTCGCCTTCCTCCCTCCTTGGCCTTTGAGATCCCCCCGAGGGGACCTCTGGAGCTCTGGCTACAGCATGCTGACTGCGGCACCCCCGCGACCGGAGCGGAGGTCAAGGTCGTTGCTCCGGGCGAGGTCTACATGACCCGTGGCTGGGGCGAGATTGCCTAGGTTTGCCGGACAGGGGGCGCCCTCGTGATCCACCTCGTCTACAATGGCGCTTCCCTGATGTTCTTCAAGGTCTTCGACACGGAGGGACGCCGGCCGGAGTGCTGCCCTGAGAAAGGCGGCCGGGGCCCTGCCGTGGCGAGGACCAGGCCCTCCCATCGCTTCCCCAGCAGCTCCTCTGGTGGAAGCGAAGGTGTCGGAGAGTCCAGCGACTCTGTCGAGCTTCTCGCGACTCCGGAGACGAGCGACGACAGCTACGAGCCCCCGAGCTCGCGTCACGCTCGGAGTAGGGCAGGCTCGTCAGGTCGCCGACGCCACTGATCTAGATGGGGTTGGCGCTGGTGCCTGACGGCCCACTGTTGATGATGGCGTCTCCCGTGGAGGCGTGTGTAGTTAGCGCTCCTTAGGATTAGCACATTTTGTTTCCTGCGAGGAATCGAAGTACCACCCTGCGGGGGCATGTAAGGCACTGGCCACATCTTTTGTGAATATTATATCCTCACGACAAATTAACGTGAGGTGCTTGTCCTGTCCCGGCTTGGCTCCCCCTTTCTTTCCTCACGAGGGCTTGGTGCTCTATGCTGATAGGTCCCGGTCCCCAGGCAGGCTTCAGCCGTCGCTGGTATGCCAGGTCGCAATGCCGTGGTCAAGGACAGGAGGTGAGAGGCCCAAGGTCTAGTAAGAGCCCATGAGTCGCGATGCTCAGGAGGTCCCCTTTAGCGCTCAAGCAGCCTTCGCTGGGAGAGAAAGGCAAGCAGCGTTGCCGTGACAGAGCTGCAGTAGGCGAGGGTTACGTGCTGAGTCGGATCAGTTTTCGCGTTACTTATCTTGTAGGCTCAGGTTAGTTTCCATTGAGGCATCGGGCTTGCGCGACGGCAACTGAGGTGCTGCTGAGTTAGGCCCCCGCGAGCTTCTTCCCTCTCCCCTGCGCTTCCCTTAATGCTCTACGTCCTCAGGTCCCGGCCCTCGAGTGAGCTCAGCCTCCGCTGGTATGACAGGTCGCGATGCCGTGGGTCAAGGTCAGGGGGTGAGGGCTGGAGAGCCAATAAGAGCCCGTGAGTCGCGATGCTCAGGTGCCCCCCTTTTAACGTGCAAGCGGGTCGTGCCGAAGAGAAGTCTCACGATGCCACCAGCGTTACTCCTGAAGCGGGTCCTGCATACCAACCACGAGGGGAAACAAGGCATGTTGTCTCGGTTCTCAGCTAACCATCGGTCGCTCCGAGGGAGTGATTGGGGCACTGAGGGCCTGGTGAGGTGGCGCCTTGCGGGGCTGCCACGGCCAGAGCTCAGCCACTCAAATTTTTCGGTGTTGCAGGTACAGACCCGTGCACAAGTGCCGTGCCAGAGCGTGCGGCGCCAAAGGTAGGCGTCAATCAAGCAGGCGATTAAGTGTAGCATGTTAAGCACGAAGGAGAAAATTCATTTAGATCGATGCATAGAAGCAAAACGCCACTGGGTCTGGCCCGAGCAGCCTGGGGATAATGCAGCCCGAGGGGAGCCCCCAACAAAGCAGATGAAAAACATAAGCAAAACGGATACATGCCGCAGGGACGGACCCACGCAACCTGGGAATGATGCGGACCTGCGGGCGCTCCGAGCTGAAGATAAAACTTGAAAAGATGTCACCTGATACCATTGCAGAGCGAGTGTCGGAGTATCTGTCGACGCGCGGTGAAGCAGCCAACCCTCACGAGCCCTCAGAGCCCTGAACCTTGGGAGGATCTGAGGGTCCGGGCGGCTCCTCAAGGCCCTTCTCCATCTCCTCCAGGAATGCGCGGTGCCGGACCACCTGAGCTTCCAGGATGCTCCTCATCGGGCGCTGGTGGGCAGCAGCCGCGTTCGGCAGGCTGAAGGGCATGCTAACGTAGCTGTGAGGTGGACCCTCACAGCGCCCCACGCGTGAAAGCTAGAGGCGCTCCTGAGACGCGGCTCGGTTGAGCCCCGGTATGTCAATGCAGACACGCAGCCCACCATCCTCGCCAGGATGTGGGGCTACAGTGGGTAGGCGGCGACTACCACGCATGACTCTTAACTCCTGTGGCTCCGGAATGTTCCTCGCGATGAACTCCTGGGGGTTTTGCCTTCCCTACCTTATACCTTCCTGAGGGAAATGTTCCTTGAAGCATGCCTCCAAGTGGTGCCCGAGCGCCTCCCTCGTGACCTTGGCGAGGTTGGTGGCCCAACAGGAGAGAGCCCCCGAGCCCTGCCTTAGGAGGGCACCGGGCGTGCCTTCTATTGCGACAGAGGGTGGCGCCCCTTGGACGGGCGCGGATGCTGACGCAGCGCCTCTGGAGGGGCCTGCCTCGTGATTGCTTGGGCTAGGTGAAGCCTTCTTCTTCGTAGGGACCGCCTCGGGGATCCTCCCGCTCCTGTGATCTGGGTCTTCAATTGCCACGGCCTGGAAGGCACGCTCAGGAGAACACACTACATCCCTTTCCTCGCAAGGCACTGTGATGATTCCACCGCTTCCTGACATCTTGAGGACATTGTAGCCATGGTGAGTCACTGCAATGAACTTGGCCAGAGCTGGGTACCCGAGGATGGCATTGTATGGCAGGCGGATGTGAGAGACTTTGAAGTCAATGAGTTCGGTGCAGTAATTGTTGTGCTGCCCAAAGGTGACGGGAAGACGAACTTGCCCTATCGGAAAAGTTGAACCATCGGTGACTCCTGAGAAAGGCTTGGTTGGCTGAAGCTGATCGTATGGCACTTGGAGATTGTTGAATGTCTCGACGGACAGGACGTTGAGCCCAGCTCCACCATCGATGAGGGTCCTGGTGACTTGCACATTGCTGATGACTAGGGAACAAAGCATCGGGAGGACCCCGGCCGTTGCCGCACACTTGAGCTGATCTGCTAAGCTGAACGTCATAGCACATGCCGACCACCTGAGAGGGCGCGTGGCCTCAAGCTTGGG
The DNA here is from genome assembly GCF_018294505.1 of Triticum aestivum. Lineage (NCBI taxonomy): Eukaryota > Viridiplantae > Streptophyta > Magnoliopsida > Poales > Poaceae > Triticum > Triticum aestivum. The sequence goes on from NC_057801.1 coordinate 332,355,584, forward strand.
GAGGACTGCATTCACCTCGCGAGCAAACTGCTTGAAGATGCGCTGAGAGGCTGGGACCTGAGCGCCGCCCAGGATGCAGGCGATTGCGCGCGGCTCCTGGAAGCCCCCAGCCCCCTCATCATGGTGATGGTCTTCATTCCTCCTTGGCGGTGGTGGCAGAGGAGGGAGGCCTGCGTTGCCTTGAGGGCGGTCCTCACGAGGCTGATCCCTCCAACCTCCCTCGCGAGGCTGGTCCTGCCAGCGGTCCTCGCTAGGCCGATCATGCCACCCTTGGCGAGGGCCATGGTCTTACCATCGTCCTCCACCTCTTCCTCCTCCTCAGCCATAGCCCCAATAGTTGCGTTCGGGGCGTCGGCCGATACGCCCATCTCGCACGGCCTTGAGCTCCTGACATTCATTGGTGTTGTGTGTGTGGAGGTCATGGTACACGCAGTACCGGCTGCCCTTAGATGACTCAGGTTGATCCCTGCCTCACTTGGTGTCTGGCTCTGCTGCGAGCACAGCAGCCCGCTTGCGCTTCACGTCCTTGACCTTGGGCTTCTTGTCTTCTAGGTCGGCAGCCGGGAGTTCGAGGAGGGAGAGGCGCCTTTCCTCATCCCTGGCGCACTTGGTTGCCAGGTTGAACAGCTCCAGCGATGTGCATAGGTCTTCATGGATTGCTCGCCCCTCCTTCATCTTGATGTCGCGCACGCCGTCGGAGAAGGCTGAAATGATGGCCTCCTCGGTCACCTTGGGAATCTTGAGGCGGGCGTTGTTGAAGCGCTGGATGTACTTCTGCAGGGTCTCTCCCGGCTGTTGCTTGATGCGGTGCAGGTCGCTCATAGCCGGGGGCCGGTCGCGAGTACCTTGGAAGTTGGCGATGAAGTGGGTGCGCATCTTGTCCCGGGAGGAGATCATGCTTGGAGCCAGGTTCAGTAGCCAGGTGCAGGCACCGTCCTTGAGTGCCATGGGAATCCAATTCGCCATGACCTTCTCGTCTCCGTTGGCGGCCTCGATGCCCAACTCGTAGAGCTGGAGGAACTCTACGGGGTCCGCAGTGCCGTCGTAGCGCGGAGGCAGGTCTGGCTTGAACTTGCTGGGCCATGTGATGCTACGCAGCTCAGAGGTGAAAGCGCTGCAGCCTGTAGTGGCCACCAGAGCTCTCTGCTGAGGTGGGGCTTGCTCCTGGGGATTCCTGGGCGCCGCTGCCTGGAGCAACGTTGGGTCTTGGCGTGGCAGTGCAGGGATGCGGTCATGGCGCACCGGTGCTGGGAGCACGTGAGCACCTTCTTGGGGGCGAGGGTTATCTTGGCAGCTCCTTTCTTGTCGCGCAGGCGCCAGGCGCGACCGGTCTCGACCTGGGGCCGCGCGCCTTGGAGCCAGGGTACCTTCTTGGGGAGGAGGTGGTGGAGGCCCCTCCTGATCCTCGCCTCCTGCGTAGGATGGAGGGCGAGGCAGCGAGAGGGACGGCATGGGAGAGCCCCCTGCGACGTTGACGAGCTCGGTGATGCGGGCGAGCCAATCTTCATAGAGGTCGTCGAAGGGGCGATAGTGCAGGAGCTCACGCGCCAGGAGCAGCACGGCATGCGCGTCCGTGGGGGCGCGACAGGCGTAGGACGATGAACCGGCTGGAATCAGCGACGGGGTGGCGGTGCGGCCATTGTACCGCACCGAAGGATGCAGGGACGAGGCCTGCTGCTCGTTCCCCGCTGGGCCGGTGGCGGCGTTGGCGGCAGGCGACGGGGAACGACGGGGGTGTCTGCTAATGGGCGCCGTCTGGGCGACGTGGGTCGTGAGAGCAGCCCGACGCTCGGCGCGAGCTCGGCGAGCGTCAGCTATGGTCATGGCGGAAGATCAGACACGACCAGCGGAAGAAATATTCCGGCGAACCCCTACCTGGCGCGCCAAATGTTGGATTTCGGGTTCCGGCAGACCCTTGAGGTTCGAACACTAGGGTGCGCATGAAGATCTCTCCCCTACCAGCTCACGTCTCGAAGTCTCGCAAAGATCTAAGCAAGAAAGATGAACACACAAGGGACACGAGATTTATACTGGTTCAGGCCACCATTGTGGTGTAATACCCTACTCCAGTGTGTGGTGTGGTGGATTGCCTTAGGGGCTGATAGTGAATAGTACAAAGGGAGAACAGCCTCGCGAGGGGCTGTTCTTGAGCTGGTGCGATGAACTGCTTGGTTGAGTTCAGTCGCTTTTCTCTCTCTCTCTCTCTCTCTCTCTCTCTCTCTCTCTCCTTGGTCGATCTCTCGATGCCTCTCGATGCCTCTACCCTGTGGGTGGCTAGTCCTATTTATAGGCGGAGGCCCTGGGCCTCTTCCCAAATAATGAGCGGGAAGGGCGCCAACAATTGGCCATTTTGAAGGGGAACATCTGGTACACTTATCCTGACTAAAGTTGGTCTTCGGCTGCCAAAGGTCCTGACGGTGACGCCGCCCTGGGCTCCATGATGACCTCCATCCTATCGTTCAGCTGGTCTTGGTCTTGTTGCACCGAAACGATAACCTTTGCCTGATGCCTTGGCCTATGCTGGCCCCCTTTGCACCGAAAGGGAAACAAGGACACTACACAGGACGGCGCCCGCCTGGCACCCGCCTGGCCTCCGATCGTCATGGTTTGCGTCATGGGCCCCTCGGGAGGTGCCCTGCCTTGATCTCTCAGCCTCCTCGCGAGCCCGCCTGAGGAGGCTGCCCCTGAGGAAGCTCCCTGTCGTCCGCCCCGTGAGGCTTGGCCCCTCGCGAGGGTCTTGGGCTTCAGCTGATGAAGCTGGGATGCATTGGGCCCTCACTTGAGCCATGACGCAGGCCGCAGGCAGGCAAGTCTGGGGACCCCTATTCCCAGAACGCCGATAGTACCCATGGCGTGGCGAACGGTGACCGGACGGCGTCGGATTCTTCCTCGCAAGCGGAGCAGAACACGGTGGTCGCCGGAGATGAGGAAGGCGGTGGCTAGGGGCGGCTCCAGGGGCTTGGGCTTGGCGCGTTAGCTTCACGGAGGAGAGGCGGAGGCCCTGGCGGGGTCGCCTTGGCTTGGGGGCGGCCGGAGCTGCGGGGATGATCCAGAGGGGATCGCCAGCGAGCTCGGCTCGGGGACGGCAGCCCGCGGCCTGCCCGGCCGGGCTGCGGCTTTTAGTGGCTATAGGAGGGAGTGGTGGTGAGCTGCGATGCTCCATGAGGCTGTGGAGGGGGGGTATTTATATGCGGGGCGGCGAGGAGGGCTCGAGCTCCGCCGGAGGATAGCTGTCACCGGCGCCCGACGACGAATGGTGCCAGAGAGAGAGGGAGAAGGCGACGGGGTTCACGCGGGAGCTTTGCACGGATGTGGACGAGCACAGGATCAAGGAAGAAAGGGACGAACACAGTGCGTGGGCACTGTGCCTTTTGCCAGACTGTGCCCGTGCTCGCTGCGGCGAGCTCCGGCGTCGGCGAGCGCCGGGGAGGAGTTAAGGGGGTGGATACGAGTATGGTGGCGCGGGGGGACACACTTAGGCTGGGCGAGCAGCGTGCACGCGCGCCACAGAGGCGCTGGCGACACGCAGAGCGCGCGTTAGGCATGCCAGCACCCTCGGACGAACGCGGTCACCGCATGGACCGTGACATGAGGCCACATATGCACTAACCATGATGTCTCGCGTGTAGTCCTTAGTAACTTTAGGTGTTACCACGGCTCGGTTCATTTCCAGGTGCAGTAGAAGTGAAATGGTGAAGATGTTTAGTTACTGGACAGAAACTTTGAACAGTTACTGTGGTCAAACCACAGGGTTTCAAGGGCTGATCTTTGGGGTTTTAGTGACTCTTATTACTAAGGTGAATAAGCACAGGGAAAACCAGCTACATTGGAGCTAGTAAAAAGGTAGTTGTTGTAGAAACTACCATTTCAGCCCAGAAGAGAAAATATTTTCTGTAGCAAAAATACTCCAAAAAGTGGTGAAATATTTTTGCTCAGAAATGTGCCCTAGGGTCCAAAGAATTTTGGGATTTTTCTCAGGATTTTTAGGGCAATAGAAATGAGGGTTGCTTTGGAGGTCAAAGAGTTTAGCTAGGGTTTAAGAGGCAAAATGAATATTTTTCATTTAAGAAAAATATTCCAAACAATTTTGTTGGGTTGGCCATTGGTGAAATGATGGATTAGAAGAGGCGAGGGGCACTTGGGTGAAAATCATGGGATACCCAAGTGATCAAGTCCAAATGGAATGATTCAAAACTCCAAATTCAAAACCAACTCAGATGAAAATCAGGCAAATAAAAGAGGGCAAAAACCAGGCTGTGACACTTTCTCTCTCTCTTTCACCCGACAGTGCATCAGGGGATGCTACTCATACTATGACAATCTCCCAAAGGTTTCTATAAACATACCTCAAATCCTTTTATAAGGCTAAGGCAGGATTCATTCAGCCCGCTTTCAGCGGACTGAATCTTCCCAATCACCGCACCCACGAGGGTGCAATGTTCATCGATGTCGGATGCACTTTTTAGCATTGTCGACAGACCGCCCAGCAACTCTCCTTGGACAGAGGTTGCTGGCTGAGCAGGCTTGCCTCCCTCTGTCAAGGGGGGCTGCTTGCCCGATCTTGTAGCTTTAAAGGTCTCCAGGACCATGTCCGGCGGCGGGACGAATCCAAGATCGCCCCCGCCGTCGACATTCATGGGAACTGCTGCTCCTGTGTATCCGGCCCCGGAGATATGCCCTCCCTGGTCTGGGCCCCACTGAGACGACACCTCGGTGTAGCGCCTAGGCTTCAGGGAAGGGGCCTCTAGAGGCGTCTCGCTCTCCAGGGCATCTGAGCTCAGCGAATCCTTCGAGGAGGACTGTTCGGCGTGAGACCTCGCCGGGCTGCACAAAGTGTGGCGACGGTTAAACTACTACATCCTAATAACCCCGGGCGCGTATGCGTATTCAGATTTCGTGTACTCACGACTTTACCAGGGGCTGGCTGCTATCAGCACCCGTGGTGGACGCCTCCGGGAGGGAACCTTTCCCCCTCTTTGGAGATTCGGCCTCCAGGGATGAGGAAGCCGTCCTTTTCTTCCCTCCCCCTGCGGGGGACTCGTCTTCTTCCTCCTCCTCTTTGTCTTCGGAGGAGGGATGGTCAATGGAGTCTTCGGATTTTGTGTCCGAAGCATCGCGATGATGGAGGCCACTCCGGGTCTTCTTGACCTTCTTGGAGGCCTCTTTCTTCGGTGCCTCATAAGGCGCTGGGACCATTATCTTCGTCAGAAGAGGTCGGACAGTGTATCCGCCCCACCTTTTTCATCCATTCCTGGGATTATTGTAGAAAACATGATAAAAGAGTCTCCCTCGGGACATGCCAGCTAAAACATGGATGGACAGAGCACAACAATGACTTACCAGACTTGTAGAGCGAGATAGTTGATACCCACGGTCCTTGGCGGAGCCCGGCCACGGTTTGCCAGACTTGAAGAGCACCTTCCAGATGACCTTGTGGGAAGAGCCATAGAGCTCCCACAGGGTCTGGTGCTCGCCTGGGTCGTATTCCCACAAATTGCAGGGTCGACGCTGGCAAGGGAGAACCAGGCGAACTAACATCACCTGGACTATGATGACAAGTTTGACATCCTTGTCGACCACGCTCTGGACGCGTGTTTGGAGCACTGACAGCTCGTCAGATGAGGACCAGTTCAGGACCTTCTCGGGCCAGGACGTGAGCCACAGTGGGGCTCTGGATCTGAATTCAGGAGCAGCGGCCCACTTTTTACCGCGCGGTTCGGTGATATAGAACCACTGCTGCTGCCACTCCTTGACGGAATCAGAAGGCGCCCGTCGGCCATGCGACCTTGGGCATCTTGCTTACCATGGCACCGCCGCATTCGGCGTGCTCGCCATTCACCACCTTGGGCTTCATGTTGAAGATCTTCAGTCATAAGCCAACATGGGCCGAAATATGAAGAAAAGCCTCACACACGACGATGAACATCGAGATGTTAAGGAAAGAATTGGGGGACAGATCATGAAAATCAATCCCGTAATAATACATGATGCCGTGAACAATTGGTGAAGGGGAAACTCGAGCCCGCGGACAAAATGGGGAAGACACACGACCCTCTCGTGGGGCTCCGGAGTGGGGACGAGTTGTCCCGCCGCTGGAAGACGGTGGCCGATTTTCTTGGCCAGGTACCCGGCCTCTCGGAGCTTTTTGATATCCCTCTCCCGGACGGTAGAGGCCATCCATTTGCCTCCTGTTCCAGATCCAGACATCTTCGGAGAACCTCTCTTCGGTGGAGAAGAAGAGTGCTAGGGCACTAGGGCTCGAGCAAAGGGGAATGGACTAGCGGAAGGGAAAGGCGTGGGTAAAGAGGAAGAGACCTTATCTCTTTATAGAAGCGGTAAAAGCTTTTGCGCCTCCCCACATGCCTAGTGGAACCCGCTCGTTCCCCACTCGCTGCGATTAGCGGTGCAGTTGGGCTACCCGTGCCCGTATTGATGAAAGCCCAACGATAAGGGGAGCACGATCTCTGCTTTGACGAGATCGCCTCGCAATATGTGCGGTGTTTGGTAGTAGAGAGACGGTTCAATAATGACTCGTCCATGGTGCTATGTCATGCTATCCAAAGATGTCAGCAAATTATGTTTGTGGAATATCGTTCTCTCCATGATGGCATGTGAAGATCGTCTTGCAGATCTGGACACGATTCAAGTGTTCGGTAATTACTTTGGAGTATTCGGAGATGGAACCCGCCTTGCAATGCCGAAGACAACTGCGCGCCGGACTCATCGTCATTGAAGCCTAGTTCAGGGGCTACTGAGGGAGTCCTGGATTAGGGGGTATCCGGATAGCCGGACTATATACTTTGGCCGTACTGATGGACCGTGAAGATACAATACTCAAGACTTCGTCCCGTGTCTGGATGGGACTCTCCTTTGCATGGAAGACAAGATTGGCGATCCAGATATTAGATTTCCTTCTTTGTAACCGACTCTGTGTAAACCCTAGCCCCCTCCGGTGTCTATATAAACCGGAGGGTTTCGTCCGTATAGGGACAATCATAATCATCATAGGCTTGCTTCTAGGGTTTAGCCTCGACGATCTCGTGGTAGATCAACTCTTGTACTACTCATATCATCAAGATCAATCAAGCAGGAAGTAGGGTTTTACCTCCATCGAGAGGGCCCGAACCTGGGTAAAACATCGTGTCCCTTGCCTCCTGTTACCATTAGCCTTAGACGCACAGATCGGGACCCCCTACCTGAGATCCGCCGGTATTGACACCTACAGTGGGTCCCTGCTGTCAGGTGGAGGAATCATTATTTTCCGCGTAATAAGGAGGATCTTCCTTGCTGCGGTCGTGGACCCAGCTGTCAGCCTCTCCACATACATTACACTTCCGATGGAAGTCGTTCCTTGACCTCGTTGACCATGCCACGTTCCGTTGCATGCATGCGTCCATGGGCATGGTGCGTCCCCAGTGTCAGCCTCTCACGTACAGTCATCTTCCGATGACTCTCGGTTGTTGACCACGTTGACCACACCATGCCGAGCGCACCAAGGCCGGTGGACGAGGGCGAGGCCCCAGACTGGAATGACCCGGAGATGGGGAAGACGGGGCAGTGGAGTCGCAGATGGAGAGGAGTGGGAAACTTGACTGGTTCGGGTGCGCGGCAGCACACCCGTAGTGCCGCCCACGGGAGACAGGAGCAAGAACAGTGGTTGAAGAAAGAGCACAGTTGTTGGATTAACATCCAACGGTCCAGCTGCTAGAATCATTTGTTGATTAAGTTAACAAAGCCCTGCATACACGTCTGCTTAGTAGGCCCCCAAGTCAGCCACCAATTCTGACAGGTCCCAGCTGTCAACGGGAGGAATAATTTTTTCGCATAACAAGGAGGCACTTCCTTCCGTGCAAAGATACAGCCAGTGCGTCCCAGCTGTCAGGTGGAGGAAACATTTTTTTTAGCGTAATAAGGGGGAACTTTCCTTGCGTGTGACCATGGACCTCGTGGGTCCTAGCTGTCAAGCTCTCCACGTACAGTCCTCTTCTGACGACTCTCGTTTGTTGACCATGCCGCACCGAGCGCAGCGAGGCGGTGGACGATGGCGAGGCCCTGGTCGGGAACAACTTGGAGATGGGAAGACGCGGTAGTGGAGTCGCAGATTGAGAGGAGGAGAAGGGTTATAACTGGTTCTGGTGTGGTGTGGGGTTGTAGTCGGTGGATAATAACAGGAGGTGTGGAGGGGTGGAGGGATAGCCTGGCCGGCGGTGGGGTAGAGCTTCGCAGCGATGCGTGCTAAGTACAACCACTAGCCGCCGGAGGCTGGACCAGGCAGTCCCGGTGAAGCTGGAGGAAGAAGACGAGAGATTGAAGGTGCATGCTGGCCGTTGGATATAGATCCAATGGATGTGGATGTCATAGTCATTTGTTGACACAGTTGACAATGCCCTGCGTAGGCTTCGACCTATTGGACCACATGTCAGCCTGCAAAAATGTGGCATATATTTAACCTATGGTTTCTAGGATGTACAGTCCATTTGCTAGGCTGGGTGAACAAATAAATTTGCGTCAATGCGGCCCACTTATATTTTCTAAGAAATCCCAGCCCATTTGCACTTCCTTGAAATACATAAATTAGCTAGGCTCGTTATATATATAATGTTATGTCAGAAGGATAAATTAATATCAAAAAATAAACCGGAGATGCACCTTTTTTGTATGTAAAATTAACAAATTAGCGAGTTATTGCTCAAAATACAAATGAGCACGTTATTACTACATTGGTCCTTAAAATCTCCGCAAGCTTTTGTACGCAATCACCAGGATTTTCCTTGCCTGTGAGTCAAAAACAACCAGGATTTTCCTTGCCAACTTCTGTTAAACATTTACTTTTATAAGTTAATAACACGTGGGATGTTTTTATAATGTATATATAAGTCTCTATAAAATATAAGATAATAGTAATAATATAAATATATATAATGTAGTTACAAGGGAAAACATAAATTGGACACAACATTATTATTCTTATATATAGATAAATAGAATAGAGACCTGTGTTTTATTAAAAAAATACATTGGGCTGCCGATCTTTAGGAAAAAGCCCATAGGCCGGTATGGACCTCAAAAAATAAGTTCAAACCACTGTCTCCGTACGTCATGGGCTACGCATGTTAAAATACAAAACCTAGGCCTAGCTGATACTTGTTCGCCCTCTGGAAAAAAATGATACCAGATCCGCGAGCGAACTAGATTAAAGAGGGGGGCGGCGGCACGACTGAAGAAGCACATCAGGAGCGAATTTTTTTTCTTCAGTGGATTGCTCTCGATGGCGTTTTTTACTTGCCTCACCATACAACTTATATTTTTAGCCTCCAAGTCTGTGGTGGACCAGCAGCCCATTTGCTATGCGGGCCAACCTACAGAAACCAACACTCGATTTTTCATCAAGCCCCAAAAATAACGCAGTACTATGTTTGTTTTGAGGCCAAAAACATTACGGCTGGGGTTGAGCGGGGAAGGGGGGAGACAAAGCAAAAATATTAAAAAGAGCTGATGCACCATTGCTACCCTAACAAAGCAGTTGCAATTCTTCTCGGGAAGAAGGTGTGCCATTGACACCCACACATCACATACCCCATAGTAGGTATACTAACAAGTTCACACACAAGTACAACATAAAAGATAAACATTCGTATCAAACTCAAGTTCACGGGACACGTTCATATTCATAGCCAATATTCACTATCAACTCAAAAGATTCATATATACACAAGTTCAGCATGTCTATGCATCCAAATGATTGATAGATCACACGACAATATTCGTAGATAATTCACAAAAAGATTCAGATATACACATGTTCAGTATGTTTATGCATCCAAATGATTGAGATCATATCCAATATGATCCATGGACGAACTTTAATTACCTAGGGTACAAACTAGTAAATGGTGTTCAGTCGGAGGTACATCTTGCTAAAATTAATGCTTGTACGAGTAAACTTTCGAGTACATAAGAGGCAGCATAGACAATCTGAACATTGCTTGTAGGTTGATCCTCAAATAGTGGCCTCGTGCCGAGGGAGGTTTGAGCAACTTGGCCACTACTTTCATCCAACTAGTTTACTGGCTCATCTTGGTCCTGTAGCTCGCCAAAATTCTTCATTGCGGACGAGCAAGGAGGTGGTTGAGAAAATGAACCACCCAAATTTTTTGTGCAGTTCAACTGAAATGGAGCATCCCTGGTGTGCAGACTGATTAAGTGGGAGATGAATATACGCGTCAACCAACTTGTCTGGAATCTTTAGACTCCATGCCATACAGTTTGCTACCATATCTGCCGATGACCAATAGGCACAAGTTGGGACCAAAGACTAGACTGTGTTTTTTTGGGCTATGCGCCAAGCAATATTTTTGGCGTTCACTCTCCTAATACTTGGAGTTTGACAACTGGTTGACACCGATTGATACTCGAATGAATATAAGCACTTTTTGTCAACATCGATGCTTGTCTCAGTGAACTTTGGAGTACATAGCAGCAACATAAGTATCTGTCCATCTGATATTTTTGTGCAGTTCTACTGAAATCACCCAATGCAATGATTTGCCTGCGAGTTCAAGCTCCAAATTACTCCTTTATAAAATCGGCAAACAGTAGCACAATACCAAATTACCAATACATGACAAGCACAATAATCAGGATAAAGACCAGTACCAACCTGTGTGAGGTAGAATATCAATTACTATTTCCTTTGACTGGAATCCGAGATAAGCGAAGCGACTGACAGGAAAGGAAGAAAGCAGGCCCAGATTAGCGACTGACAGGAAAGGACGGAAGTTGTCGAGGCAGTGAAGCACCCAAAGTTTTTGTGCAGTTCCACCAAAATCGAGCATCCCTGTTGGCACATATATTGAGAGAGGGAGATTACTGTAATAGTGGGACTAGTTGATTTAACATACACTAACAAATAAAAGCACCCTCATTATCTTAATGGGTAAAGTTAGCAACATAGTAGTCTTGCTTAAAGAGAGATGTTAGTTTATTTCATCCGTGCCAATTAGCTCAACACTCAAAGCATTGTCGTGTATCATAGGTTGAACTTTAACGTAAGATAAAGGAGTTTCTCATGACAGTAGCACGATACAAATAGTGATGACAACAAACTAATATGGATGAAGGCCTTAGGCCCGTACCAACCTAAGGAAAAAAGCTTATTCCTGTAGTCCCATAAGAGATGATAAAGCACTCACTGGAATCACTCAATAGTATATATTTTTGTGCACTTCAAATGTATGGTTGAAATCACTCTTGTTTACCAGTGCTGAGATTATATCGAAAGATTATCAAGAACTTCTAGCAGAGTTAAAGCACTGGCTGGGATACAGTTCATTGTATTGTCTTGTGTAGTTCCACTAAAATGTATGATTGGCACAACATGATCCCTGTTTGCACAAGTAGGAACAAGGTGAAACCTTCATTAGCTTAGTGAGAAAGCATAGAAAGACATTAGCATATTACTCTAACAGTAGCGTCAAATTCATGATGGACAATACGCAAAACATTGTCTCATTGAACAAATGGCTATAAATTGACGTGCAAAACAATAGCACTATTATGTCATGACACTAATAATATTCCCTCCCTGCTCCACCACATGATTCACCTCCATAGACAAACATACACATGTACATGATTTAGCATAGGGTGCTACTAAAGATTTGTTTAACTCTGACAGGAAAATTGGGAAGCAATAAATTAGTGGTACTTAAGTACTCCTAATTAATTAAGTGCGATAGCAGAAGTGGAAGGGCTCCTTGGAGGATCGTCTCACATGTAAGGTAGTCGTTGTTGGAGCCCTTGAATGGCCTCGACTGAGGCCTCTGGCTTCAGCAAGATCACCTTGGCACTGTTTATTATTCTTCTTCTTCCTCTTCATGCTCTGTTTCTCTTTATCCTCACTAGTTGGTGAAACCAAGTACATGATTGGCCTTCTATTTCAGAATTGGTTTTGTCAGTGAGGGAGTACAAGTGTACTAGTAAAAAATAGCATTATTTTCTCATGGTAGTCGCAAAATAGAGATGAACACATGCATTAAATATCATTCTTACCTAAAGGAAGGTTATGGCGCCAATATGGATTATGAGGATTGGAACACAGATCTCCCTTTCTGCAGTTCCACCGAAATGAACCAACTGTTCCATTCTGACATTCCAGTTAAACAACACAAAAGTCACTTCTTTTAAGAAGAGTTTTGTGCAGTGCACCAAAAGTTCACAACAACAACCAGGTGAAATGGATATCCCTGTTTGCACAAAAAGCTACAGAGGAAACAATCAGAGTCTCAAACAATTACAGGAAAAAACATTTGGCTAAACTTGTCATGGCTTATAAAAGTGGCATGGCTTCATTTTACCAGGGGCATTAGATTAAGAATAGGTAAATATTCGGTATAAGGGCATGGGACAGTGGGTGCACCAGCAGTCCAGCACCATGTACATAAAAAGAGGCATAAAGTGGTGATTCATAGTTCGTTGCCCCGAGAAACAAACATCCAAGAAACATATCTTGGTTGGTCCCATTTTTGTTCACTCTAGCCACCTACTCCTATGTGTGGATAGCAAATCTAGTCCTGGTCATACCACCGTGTACAACGTTACCCCTATATTTCCCTATTCGACCAAGGGACTGGTCGGATAACCAGTCTGTACTACTTTTAGCCCCTTTCCTTCCTGTTTATACCAAGTCCGATGTACATACTAAATTACCCCACCCCCACTTTATTTCTTGTTTGAACCAAGTACAAGATTCGACTCCATGAAGTAGCTTTACCTCTAACAATAGAAGAAAAAGAAATAGGTGACGTTGTACCATCCGATCGAGAGGGGTTGAGAGGTAGAAAATGATGCACATGCAGCGGCGTAGCAAGCTGGGGAAGTAGAGATAAGGCGGTTTCAAAGGAAGATATACCTGAAGGTCATCTGGATGTGATAGGTGGGCAGCGGGAGGCCGGATCCGCCCACAATTACGCAATGACGAAGGGATCGGAGGACCTCCCGTGCCGGCGCTCGGCCAGAGATAACGCTGCGGCTGGTAGTGGGTCTCCTCCCTTGCTGTCGACGATGGCCTAAACGCTGCCCCTCCTCCCCTTCACTGGTGGAGGGGGATACGTCCGGATCTATAACCAGCGGTGAGGATAGAAAGACAATGTTTTTTAATGGGAGAAAGATAGTGTTACCACCCCTATATTGTTTAGATCTGGAGAGGATGAGAGTGTGTGAATAGAACAACCCTAGCAAGCAAGCGCTGAGGATCCGGCCTATATATACGTAGTGGGGTAGTTCTCCTTTTTCACTCCATCAAAACAATCGTTTAAAATTGTGTACTACGTGCCAGGTCGCCGTTTTTTTAGTTGTTGATTGTTTTTTCAGATATCTACCCGCTTGTTACAATTGGTGTTACAGTGTGCCAGGTCGCACTTTGTATCGTTCAAGTCTGGTACAAGTCCCTCCATTAAATGAACAACCACCCCTCGTAAAAATTGTGAACAAGCCCATGACTAAAATTATCAGAAACGTGGGTTGCCCCAACATGCATTATTATTTATATTTTCTACTCCCTCCATTCCTAAATATAAGTCTTTTTTATTAGCCACACCTAAGACAAGAATTTTTTTTATTAGCAGTGAACCCCACATGTCATAGACACAAAAAGTGTGCCAAGATTCCCTTAGGCAAGCCAAAGTGTGTCTAACAATTTGAGCAACTGTGGCAACATAAGACAAACATAGTCACAATCCAACCAGCCCCGTAATTTTTTGTGACATGCATGAACATTTTGTTAGTTAAATTTATAGTCAAAATTTGGCAAGGTGCATCAAATCAACACATGCAATTATCAAAAGGAAAGTCATGGCATGTATGCATGCCTTGTACTCCCTCTGTTTCCAAATATAAGTCTTTTTAGAAATTGCAACAAGTGACTACATACGAAGCAAATTGAGTGAATCTACACCCTAAAATATGTCTACATACATTTGTATGTTGTAGTCCATTTGAAATGTCTAAAAAGACTTATATAGAGTGCAATGCTTTGATGTGTTTCATAATTAATGCATCGGTAAACCCAAATTATTGAAATATATCGAGTGTAGTGCTTTGATGTGTCGCGTCAACTCATACAAGACCAAGAAGTTTGATTACTACAACGCCCTCTCCCTCACGGACTGAGCTCCGGTGCCTTAACTGCACCTGCCATTGGCTGCATGACAGGTGGGCCAACCACCTGTTGGGCCCACCTGTCATAGACGCAAAGGCAGGAGTAGTAAGTCAATGAAGCTGCGTCCCTCCCTCGTGCATGAGCGTGGTGGCTGGCAGGACTAGTAGAAGCTTTCGCTACACGCTATCCCTCCTGCACGAGGTGGACGGACATGTAGCAGTGGATTCAATACTATAGAAGTAGTAGTAACATCATTGTTCGCCTTCTCTAAGAGGAGAAGAGCCAAGCGCAACCTGAACGTTGCAGTTGCGAATGCTCGCGTGGCAGTCTTTGTGGTGGGGTGGGGTGTGTTTCGGTGCCTTGGAGCACGCATATAGCCCGACTCTTGCATGAGACAAAATTGCTATTCGAGCACACTATTGTAGTACTAGTACTTGCTCATATAGCCGTGTAAACTGGAAAGGACTATTTGCCTTTGTAGAGATTTCAACAAGTGACTAGACTACACCGCATGCAGTACTCCCTCTGTTCCGGTTTATAGGGCTCAAATCTCAAATCTCATCAACCAAGGCATTTTGCGATTGGAGGAATGTATCTCGTACTTTACAGAACTACCCTAATTAAACTCATGCATCAATTACGTAGTTCTCTCGTTTTCCTCTCCACCTTGGTCGCGGTGCACAATATTGACCACGCCTATATGACTAGCCGCTCTAACTACATGTGGGACATCAAAGCATCCGAGCCTGCGTGCTACCCACCAAATCACAGCGAAGTGCTACAGTCGAGACTCACCGATCACCCCGGTGTGGCCGTCATGACCCGTCATATCACAAAACCCACACCTTTACCAGCAATGGTAAAGTGAGCTCGAACTTGGACTGGATGAAGCAACCATCATTTCACTGGAACGCTCGTTGAAGCCCTTTCTCCCCTTTCTTGAAGAAAACCTCACTCCGGGCTACTCACTTCCACCACTTTTCTTCTGTACCGATGAAGGAAAGGTGGGCGGATCAGTGATGCTGCTATATTTTCATTCCAAGAATCTTCTTTTTGTGAAGCACCGACCGGTTCTCACAGCCTATTATTTTCCTTTTGATTGCTTTTTGTTTGTTCATTGATGGATCCTGGAGCACTAGGCAAAGAGTTGCCGACGGACAACCCACTAGAGATAGCAATCTCTAGGAAGCAAGCACCGACCAACGAGTTGACCATGTTGGCGGGCCAACCCATGGAGACAAAGAACTCCAGGAAAAAAGCACTGGCCAAAGAGTTGACGATGTTGGCGGACGAACTCCTCAAAGAAAGTTGGAAGAACAACAAGGGCCCCACTGTGCCTACCCTAGAAACTCTGATGGCCACCTATGCGAGGCTCATGGCCGTGTTTGAGAAGATAGTCGCCGTTGAGAAGCAGTATTCCCCTGGCAAGGTGATGTCCCCCATCGAGGACAGGCTGACCCCTGGAGGGATCAGATCTCCCGGTGAACTGCACAAGGTAAAAAATAATGGCTTATTACCATAGTTGTGGTTTTTGATTATTTGCAATGTGCTTGCTAATATGTTAGGGTTGTGCAGGTGTCGGTGGACGTCCTTGATGATTCCGATGCCGCGGCCCGTCCTGTGGACAACGCCCCAGAGATCGTTTTCGATGTCGCGGTCCGTCCTGTTGGCATCGCCCTGGAGATCGATTTCAATGCCACTATCCATCCTGTGGACATCACCCCAGAGATCGATTCTGATGTTACGGTCAGTCCTGTGTACATCGACCCAGAGATCGATTCCCATGCCGTTGTCCGTGCTGCGGTCATTGCCCGAGAGATTGATGACAAGAAAGAGTTGCTCACGCTAATCCTTCAGGGTAGTTTGCATTGCCCCGTGTTTAATTACCAAAACCATTCATGTTATCAAACCATCTTAGGGCTAGTGCACTGTCTTGTGTGGGCGGTACGTGATACTTTTGTTTGATAGTGAATCATGCGAAGCCTCTCTGAGTTATGGAAACAGATGTATCCTCAACAGCTTTTGATGTAATATATGGCATGCTTAGATGTAAGTTTGAACTGTTTATCATATCAGCAAGGCTTGTTTTACGATTCTTGGTGTTAGTAGGCTAGCTATTGTGTGAGCTATAGTACTTGCAAAACACTCACCGAAGAGAAACGTTGGGGCTGATGAGCTCGTGGTTCGCTTATACTTATCCCTCGTCGATCGGCCAATAGCCCAAGCTCCTAAATTTGTAGGCTTAGTCGACACGGATACATTCAGGCCTCATTTGATTCATAAGGTAGGAAAATCGTAGCAAAAGTACAAAGACGTACAACACAAAATCATAGTAGTACAGAGATGTACTCCCTCCGTTCCAAAATAGATGACCTATGGGCGGGCTAGTTTGGCCTAGTGGGGTTTTTTTAGGATGGCCTGGTGGGTTTCTGTGATATGATGTGGTACAGTGCCATCCAGTCTTCGCGTGTGGTAGCAGTATTGCGGGTATAGTATGTTTTCTTGAAGAAGCGTAATTCAACGAAGGCATGATGGTTCCTTCCTCTGACCAACTTATAGTGGGAAAGGTTGGGCCTGTGATACGACCGGGGTAGACCAGGATAATTTTGTGCATGGCAGGTGGACCAAGATGGTCAACATCCCACATGTCGGCGAATCAAAGTATTCTTTCCGATATAGAGGACGAGCAACGAGTATTCTTTGTTTATTTTTGATGAAAGCTATTGTCTCCACTGTTACGACAGAGGAGTGTGAAACACGGCAGCCCAGTGAACTTGGCATGTGCACCACTCCCTCCTTCCTCATGTAGTACTACCATACTGTTGACTATAAGGTTGGCTATAAGGTTACAACTTTTTCTCACTTTCTCTCTATCTATTTCCTCTCAAATGTTTTTTAGGTTTCTTTTTTTAGACAGTTATTTTTTATGCCTCTTTTTTTAGAATTAGTTTTTTATACCTAGGAGCACATGTAGAGACAGGCTCTTGCAGATCCCACTCCTTGACTTTGTCAATGCCTCTCTCTCCTCCACATAAGCGGGCTTATAGCCCAGTATTTTACTGGTACTACTTGTTATGCATGCATGTGGCGGGTAGCTGGCGTCTGAGGGGCCAGGGTGGTCAGAAGCGGGCTTGGAAGCGGTCCATACTCCTGCATGGCCTACCTCACATTATCACCATATATTTCTTGGAGTCCGTGCGCGGCGGGCGGGGCGATCTCTTCTCCCTCCCCCGTCTCTCTCTTCTCAGCCGACGCCCGCCGAGCGATTAGATTTTGGCTATCGACGGTTTATTCAATTGCAGTCCCACACGTCAGTGAAACTGCAAGACAACGCGTGTCCCCTCTGGTGAGCGGCATGCAAGCTGGACTGTCGGGGTTGCGACGCGTACGAGTCATAAGTGTGCCGCCTTTTCCTTTAGAACTTGCAAAGCATAACATTTTCGCGCGATCGATCGATAGAACTCCAGAATAAAATGACGAGGGAGGTGCTCTCCCGCTCGTTAGGCCGACTAGTTTGAGTGATATGTGTGCTACAGTGCCGTCCGCTTGCTCCATTTTTATGTAAGCAAGAGTTTACACTCTTACGTGGGAGGGGTGTGAAACACGGCGGATCTGATTTTGATCGAGGGATAACTGTTCCCTGCCAAATAATGGAGCACTGTTAGCGATTATAGCATGATAGTTAGGGCATCACCAGCGCTGGCCCTCAAATTTACACCGGCATCTGTCCGAGGACACTGATGGATGCCATCCGATGCTGCCTGCATACCTTTCAACAACTATATGAACTAACCGGACGAAATTCATGCAAACAAACCAAATATCAAATTAACCGAATGAAATTCATTACATTTCGAAAAAAATTCCTACAAAATGGACGAAATTCATTACATATTTCGCACAAACCATACTAAAACCTACTGTAAACCTAATCTAAACGATCGCCGGTGCCCGACCACCATGTCTGGCCATGAACCCGAGAAAGCCGGCCATTGCCTTTGCCTCCTCCTCATCCGCCTCGATAACCTCCTCCTATAGAGCACAAGGTTCTGAAGATTTCCACCTCCATGTCGCCGTCAAGCGGCTAATTGTCCGTCGATATTTACCCCACCAAGCTTGGCATCGACTGAGTGGAGTAGCGGCGGCCTTCCTAGGACCAGAGCGACGATGACCTACCGTGTACTAATCTTCCTTGCTGACGGCTGCGCCCACACACGCGTGCCGGTTTCATGGTCATGGCGGCGGAGGGCGGCCAGGGGGTGCCGGGGATCTCCTTCGTCTTCTCCTATGATAGTACATGGAAAAGAGCTTTGGAGCGTGCCCGGAGCGGAGCCGTCGATGTCCTTCATCTGCTCCTACGACAGTACATCCAAGAGAGCTTCAGAGCGCCAGGAGGCCATGGTTGGAATGGTGTCGAGCGAAGGAAGGAACCGGAGGAGAATGGGTGTGGGTCTTTGGCTATGGCTGGGAGCTGGGGCTCAAGTTAATATAGCGGGCGAATGACAATGAGCCGCGGCAAACGGATGGATGGTTGGCGCCGGAGTAGGATCGTTGGGCGTGAATGCGGATGCTGCTTCAGTGACTTAACTATAGGTGCGTTGGGTTACTGACATGTGGGCCCAACGGGCATCTAGACCTCACGTCAGTGACACACCAACTGCACCTGCAGTTATGTCCGGTGAAAGCGGTATTGACGTTCTGGAGAGACGGTGACCATTTCAGGAGGGAAGCGCACACTAGCGATGGAAGGGGTTTCGGTAGGCCAGGGCGGTGAGACGTTGGCGTGGTGGTAAAGTGTGAACTCATGGATGACGAGCCTTTGAAGCGTATGCAGCACGTATTGACAACCAGGCATCCATGCAACCGCTGTCGTCACCAGCTACCCTTTGACGACCACCATTAGACACCACACAACCATGCATTACTTACAAATAATGGACAAATCGATCAGACACACACTCGTGTGAAGTGCCACTAAGATCGGTTGCTCATGATAGTACATACTCCATACCATAGTACCCTCTCTAGCTAGGTTGTTTTATAGATTGTCATTGTGATAGACGATATACATGAGCAAGGCGCTCCCGAGTATGACCGTTGGTGTTGAGACAGGTGAATACATGCTCGGCGTTCGCGTAGGCCTCCATCAAATGTCTAAACAGTAATGTCAGGCACTGCCGGGGCGCGCAGGTGATGGGCTCGCCGTTTGCATTGCGCCATGAGCAGGACTTTGATTGAGAGGGTGACATGCATGCATTAGCATGCTTTGACAGCGTGAGCGTGAGTGTCTGGCACAAAGTATTTCATTTTCATTTGGCTGACGAGTGTGCATTGCAGCGACGAGTCCGTGGTTTGATTCCCTATATATGCATAATTTTGGTTTTTATTTATTTCTCCACTGACAGGTAGGCCCGCATACATAGATAAAGAACATGAGCTGATGAGGCACATGCGGACTGTTTGACTGATCAACCAGACAAATACAGAGCTATACGCTGAGCCAGTGACCGTATAATCACCATATCTCGTATACAATGATCAAAGTGAGCTATCAAGACAAGTTCGATGACCGGCAATGCATTTTACTCGGTAATAAATGACCAGGATTGAAGGGGAATCCAAATTTCCTTTGTCTTCTGTCCTTGAGCTCTTGACAAACCAATGCACTATACCATTGTCTGACCACCAGAGCTCTCACCAAGCGTCGTTCATGCCACCGTGCCGCACACTAACCGGTAAGGAAGCGATGGCATCCCGCCGCGCCGTGTTCCTCGCCGCCCATGACCGCGCAGAAAATGGTAGGGAAGTGATGGTATTCCGCCGGGCCAAGTTCATCTCCGCTCGCGACCTCACACCTATGTGGAAGGAATTTGAAGCTGCCAAGGCCGAATGGGCTGTAGCGCAAGAGGTGGCCAAAGCCGCACAGAGGGAGTGGAAAAGTCAGAAAGCACTCAAGAAAATAGAGGCCCGCCACCACAAGAAATAAGAGGATGCACGTGCTGCTGCGCAGAGGTCGGCGGAGATCGAAGCACGGTGGGGTGTCGCTGACAAAGCCGGGAAGGAGAACGATGGCGCCTGGCCAGCATGTGAGAAGTAGTAGTACTAGTAGTTAGTGTGTGTGTCTGTGTCTGAGTACGAGCATGTACCAGTACAACTAGTTACTACTGTAGTTTTTAGAGAAAATTACCAGTACATTAGCCTAGACTCAATGGAAAAATTCCTATCCTATGCATCAAATGGCATCTCTTTCTCTATAGTAATTGAGATGCGTGTCATCTAACTTCCTATGATTTTCATATTCCTATAAAATTCCTATCCTATGAACAAAAGGAGACCTCTGTTGGAGTAACTACTGTAGCTAGCAGTACTGTTGGTATAGTTGTTTTCTTCAAGAAGCGGAATTCAACGAAGTCATGATGGTTCCTTCGTTCGAGCAACTTCAAATTGGGAAAGGTTTGGCCTATGATTTGCCGGCTCATTAGTCATTATACTGCGGCATGATGATCGTGGTGACTCTCCCTTGGAGTTCTGCGTGCATGGAAAGTGGACCAGGATGGTCGATGATCGTGGTGACTCTCCCTTGCCGGCGAACGGAAGTATTCTTTCTGATTTCGAGGAGCAAGGAAACCGCGTGGTATAGTATCACTACTGATTGGTTCTCAAAAAAAATAGTATCACTGCTGATTTTTTTTTAATTTCTGATGAATGCTACCGTTTCAACTCTTACGACAAAGAGTGGTAAACACCGCACGTGCTGGATGTCCCACACGTCAGCGAAAGGAGTGGGAAATTAATAGCGTGGTAGAGCCCAGCGCAAAAAAAAACAGCATGGTAGAGCGTCTCCACTTCTTACACTTCTGGGTCAGAGACCACATGTAGTAGTACTAGTGGTATGAACGATACAAAGTGCGACCCAGAGAGAAAGACACGTCTAGTTGGAAGGTCTCGGGGCACACGTGTAAACAAATATAAAAGCTAATATGTGCCTTCAACTAATATAGTAGTAGTAGAGTACTTAGGCACGTACTCCATAACATCAGCGTGCATTGCACATACAACATTTAGTGGTACTCCCTCTGTTCCAAATTACTCATCATAGTTTTAGTTCAAATTTGAACTAAAAGCACGACGAGTAATTTGCAACGGAGGGAGTACGTAGTAAGAGACAAATGCCGCCCAAGAGTTCCCTTCTCGACCCACTTCTGGGTGTTTGGTAGAGTGTATGGAGGGTGCATGAGTCCACACTATTTTTGCACAAATACACTAGAAGCATGCATGAAGAGAGCATGCATGAAGAGGGGTGTTCAGTTGAGCATGCATGAAGAGGGAACAACTATGCTGAGATGAGAACGCAACCAAACACAACCTATATACCATGCATGTTCATACCATTTGTGCCTTTCAACTTCACTTACTGCGCTACATTACTCAGGTTCGTACGTCCACTCCTGGGTACATGTCCGTCACGTAGTTCCAGTCCCACATGTTCTTCATATAGATGGAATGATCCTTGCCTAACACGTGCACCTTGATGCTAGATGTCTCGCGTGTTGTCAAAAGGTGAACAAAGCTCACGTAAAAAATAGAGTGGAAGTACATAGACTCCCGACGACCGAAAAGGAGCAAGGAACCTCGCGGTGGAGCGTCTGCACTCATAATATTTTATATTATTCAGCGATATAAAATCAACCAATCATCTCCATGGTGGACTGGAAGAGTACGAAACACGGCAGCCCAGTGTAGTTACATCATACTAGTATATGGCTAACCCACGCTACCACCATATTTCTTGGCTTCCATGTGACACCTATCTCCAGTAATCCAGCAGCCCGTATCGCTTCTCCCTCCTTGTCTCTCTCAAAG
The DNA here is from genome assembly GCF_018294505.1 of Triticum aestivum. Lineage (NCBI taxonomy): Eukaryota > Viridiplantae > Streptophyta > Magnoliopsida > Poales > Poaceae > Triticum > Triticum aestivum. The sequence goes on from NC_057801.1 coordinate 332,377,605, forward strand.
TGCGGCGGGCTGGCGTTTTTGCCGTCTATTAAGGTCGGTTAACTCATCACATGTTAGGACATACCAAGAGCGTTCTAAAAAATAGTACTGTACTCTATTGTTATGCCAAGAAGAGGAAGCGCTTTGACCAATGGACCAAACGACACAGGCGTGTCCTGCCATGAATCGGTCCAGTTTCTCGTTTTGAACTCGTTTAGAACACTTGGTTTTGACTATTGAAAAGATTTTATATAGGGCCTAATGTATTCTTCGAGGATGCCTTTGACTATTGATAATATTTTATATAATTTGAAAATTATATCATTCGAAGATCCTTTCACGTTCTGTTTTCAAAAAGAAAAAAATCCTTTCACCTACTAATTTGACTGTATGCTTTGAGCAACTTGCATGTCCTATACTGCTCCTGTTTGGATACTCTAACTTAGCTAGAGGTTAGATACTCATGACTAACCCTGAACTAACTATAGCCCAAGAGGTGTTTGGGTGACAGGGTTAGGTTGACAATAAATGCACTTGATGGAGAGAGAAAAGTGATTTTTAGTGGGCCCAATGAGAACTATCTCCAGTTAGCACCTCTTGGGTGGGATAGTTTTTTTTGGTGGGTTCGGTGCAACTTGCTCCAATTTAACCCTCATGGTTGGATACTTTAGGGCTATTTGAGCACCAACTAGCTCAAACTAACTCTAAGCGATGGATCCAAACAGGGCCTATGGCCAGCCTCGACGTGGAGCAGTCGCGTGCACCGAGAAGCGGCGCTCTCTCGGCCGTCGCGCTGCTTCAAAGCCGGTGCTAGTGAGAGGTCGCCTCCGCTCTGGTCGGGCATTAATGCGGCACTGACGCTCTAGGGCGACACTAACCGTTTCACGCAGGAAGCGCGTGCTGGCAAGGGAGTATTGGTTCTGAACCATTTCAGGTGTAGTACTGGTAGTTTGCAAAACTACTCAATTATTGCACTCAGTTTCCTAAGAAATTGTGGTAAAAATGTTACTCCATAGCCCGCTTCCCTTCTCCTTCCTCTTCCACCAACCGTGCACGTCCGCGGGAAGCGACCGGTAAACCCTTATATAGGAGTGCTAGCACAAAAAGATGCATGCATGAGCACTAAAATTTCCAGATTAAACCGTCGCTCCGGCGGGAGTATGGCGTATGTTGTTACCTTCGGTCGGGCCATGGCTACCGGGCGACGGCGACCAGAGAAGAGGCAACGGGAGGGGAATGAATGCAGCTACTGTTTGGGTTCGCCGTCTGGCTCAAATAAATGCGCAGCATCACGTGTACCCGCGGGTGCACAAATTGTAACATACATGTCTTCTTAAGTGGGCGTCACGTAACTGGTGTGTGTGTGTGTGACATTCTGGGAGATAGAGTGGGTGTGTGCGACTCTACTCTTCAGACATGTACTCAACCTTTTGCATCGGGATATAAGTATAATGGTATTATACTTTAGCTAGTGATTTATGTGGCTATGTTAACGGGGTAGTGTAAAAAAATGTCACTTCCTGCTCGTGATTTGCATTACATAATTACAAGCAAGATGCTCGTGCATTGCACAGAACATCAATATGCATTTTTTTTACAAAACACCTATTGTGATTGACCCATGCAAGAGTAATCCCATGTGTAAAAACTAATGATATCTCGAGAATTTTATTGGGAAACTGGTATCTCGAGAATGTCATTGAAAAATTGAAAGATGAGAGATAAGGTGAGGAGGAGTGGAGCATGGTGGTGACTGGTGGTCGGAATGGGTGGAGGCATGGGGATGGACGGCGCCGGCAGGCGGCAGCGGTCACCATGCTAGATTGTTCCAGATACTTCCTTTTTTAATTTCTCAGCAATGAGGTTGTGGGAGATAAGGATGTGGAGAGAGGTGCTGGTATCTATTGTAAAATTATCATAGTTTGCTTTCTATCCGTCAGATATAGGTCGGATGGTCTATATTACAAGATGGCAGGCACACCATCATCGCCAACTCGGTTTTTTATAAGGGTACAGATAATAAGTTTGCTAACTACTAAAGTAAAGTGGAATTTGTCCATGTTATACAAGTAAATTAAGGTGATTGTTTATCATACGGGTAAGGTTGGATGAAGGGTGGTAGGAACAAATGCTCCGCCTAGAGCATGTGTGTGTGAGATGGAGTCTTAGTGTGTGTGTGTGTGGGTGGGTGGGTGGTTGGGTGCGCGGCGTGTGTGTGTGTGTGTGTGATGGAGTCTTAGTGTGTGTGTGTGTGTGTGTGTTTGTGTGTGTGTGTGGGTGGGTGGCTGGGCGGGTGCGTGTGTGTGTGTGTGTGTGTGTGTGTGTGTGTGTGTGTGTGTCGTGGGGTCCTCGGTGGCGGATGTAATTTAATTGTGCATGGCTTCATCATAGAGAGGTGATGTGTATGGCAGAGGGCACCAACGATGGGGTGCGAGAGAGAAAAGGCTCGTAGAGAGGGAAGAGAAGGTGTGTGCGCATGAGAGGAGTCGACATCGAGAGAACATGTTTGTTCGAGAGACACCGAGGAAGACTACTATATAACGATGGTGAATGTAGGCGGGAATTAAACGAAGGGATGGCCTTATTGGTTTCAGGGATATAGGGGAAGAGTGAGAGGGGGTAGCTAGAAAGAGATTGTTAAGTGTGAGTGTGTGTTTTACCCATCCAGGCGGAAGTTATGTGCACACAAGAAGAGAACGAATCGATGTGGCATTAGGTTTGAGGGTAATTAACTACGTATGGAGACATAAAGACCTTGAATGTGCATGTGTGAGAGGTATACATGTATACGTGGGTTGTGTGTGTGCGCGCGCGCATGATCAAGATAAAAAAAAGTAGACATAAGTCATAAGATCAATGACATGGGAGAGACGGATCGGTATGACAATATGCATGCATGTGAGAATGCAGGGAAGAATGCCCGACAATTGAGCATGTATTTTTTTCTTTAAGAGATAGTGGCGTGGGATGGAGCATGCATCTATGGCGAGGAGACGGAGTGAGACACAACGATTGTGCAAAGGAGATCAACCTATAAATGCATATGTATGGAGAGGCATATATAGTGTGGGTGATAGGAAGCAAGACTGCGTGCGAAAAAGAAATCTTGATAGAGAAACTACAGATAGATACAGAGATGGAGATGCTAGCTAGGGGACATCCGCTAGTTTGAGTGTTGGAGATGACCGTCGGGTGGTTCAGAGGGTGAAGTTATGTGTGTGAGAGAGAAAGATAACAAGAGGGCACTTGACTGCATGTAGAGAGAAACATATGTAGTGTACGTGATAGGAAGCAAAAGTGAGGGCGAGAAAGAAGGTTGATGGAGAAACGGATAAATAGAAAGATAAAGATGCTAGCTAGTGTGCGTTAGAGATAGGAGTCAACTGGATCAGAAGGCTGAGTAATGTGTGTGGGTGTGAGAGAGTTAGAGATAGGGTGCATGTGAGTCACATACAAACAAATATCAAAGAGAAATGAGATCCCGAGAGATGGAGTTTTGTGTCAGCGAGAGAGAAAGATATTTCACAATGAGAGTGATAGCTAGAGAGATATATGAGGGAACGCAAGATATCTCTAGGGAGAGTGAGGTGTGTGTGTGTGACATACAAGAGAACAATAGAAAAATATGAGACCCTGGGAGACAGAGTTTGTGTTGGTGTGTGAGAAAGAGATATGTAAGAGGAAGAGTCGTAGGTTCTCATACCTAAGGAGCAAAAGACATCTCTATATGAGGGGTGTGCGAGTGGCACACAGGGGAATAGAAGAGAGAAATGAGACCTCGGGAGACAAAGTTTTGTGTTTATGTGAGAGAAAGATATTCCACATGGAGAATCATAGTTAGAGAAACATAGCAGGGAGCGAGATATACTTAGAGAGAGATAGAGTGATGAAGGTCGAGGGAGAGAGTACCGTTAGTGTGTTACGAAGATAAAAGATCATTGCCGACATACAGGTAGCACGAGAGATACCCGAGAGACGATGAACGTGTATTGGTCTAGAGAGATACTCCTATATAAGCATGAGTGATAGCTATATGAGACGAATATCTGGATTAAAGGGGATTCAAATATTTAAACTGGAGATCACGACATCGATAATATCATAACGCAAATTGGTGTATCAAACATGCATATTCATTTGAATTTGGGGACACGTGTAATGTTATATAGTTTATCAATATTGGTGATCCATAGATTCTTTAATTAGAAACAATGCATGATTTATATGCAATTAATGTCTAAACGGGATTACACTACATGTTGCGTGTGTGAAACAGGTTATACATCTTTGAGAAGTAAAGTGGTTTCAAATATTTGAAAATCCATACATTGGATTTCAACATAAAGTGGTTTCAAATATTTGAAAATCCAAATTGATGGATACAACCTTATGAATCTGAGATCATGCCATTTGTAAACCATATTTATGTATAAAGGGTGTTGTGATTTTGAAAGTATATATAGAAAATTGATGTATATAGAATTTTATTCCAATCAAAAATGGATCCTGCCCGAAAAAATAGAATACAATCGGGATTTGAATTGAGTTGGCACGGTAAACGTGCACTCTGCAAAGTTTGAACGAAGGGGGGAAGTCGTAGTAACTGTCCAAAACCAAAATCTGCGAGATGGAAATTACTACTGCCTATCCCTGCCACGCAAAGCCTATCTGCTTGATTTCTATAGGATTCGATAGGGGTAGGTTTGTAATTTCACTCAAACATGACATAACCGCCTCTCACCCGGATTCATACACGGCGGGCGCCAAAACACAGTGTGTCCTCGGCCGAAATCGACTCCCTCCCCGATTCATACACAGTGGGCGCCAAAAACAAACTCTCATCGGCAAATATTCGGTGTATGCGAGATTACGTCCTATCCCCAACCGACTAATATTGTTGTGATGTAGGAAATTTGAAACAGGGCTAAGTTTGGAAATTTCCTCGCATTTGAGACAAGCGTGCCCTGAAGACATGGTTCCCCCTTCCTCTCTACCTCCATTTCCCCACTCATACTCCGTGGGCGTCAAAACACCCTCTCCACCCCAGCCTCCTCCGTCCGCCACCCCATCCACCGCCGTCCTCCTCCACCATGCCAGAGCTGATACCCCGACGTTGCCGTCCACTACAAGAGATCAACCTCTCTCATCCACGGCTTCGGACCGGGATCCTTGCATCCCGTCCTCTCGCTTCATCCATGTCGTTGTCCACTTTATCGGCGCCGCTCCTACGACCGTCTCGTCCACCACGCCCAGCCGCCACCGTCTACCCTACTAGATCTGCTTCCATGCCGCCAACAGCTATCGCTATAGCAGCACCGTCAAATTCTTAGCAGATGCATACAAGGCGCTGCACCAGAGGCGGTACTATTTCGTATCTGCTCAACTTATTTATCGCAGCAAGAAAATAGATCACCGCCACTTTACTCTGATTACTTGTCCATCACTTACTTGCTGGTTGAAAGCAAACATTGGTTGTGAAGTTGCCTTTGTCCGGTTTGCACCTTTAGATCTGCCATGGCATGCTCAACACTACACTCCCAATGCTTATGGTTTTCCACCTTTTATATTCCACACTAGTTAAATCACAGTAGACTAAATTTCAAAATGAGGTCAGTCGATTTTTCAGAGCTCGCCGGAGTTCACCGGTGCGAAGGAAGGGGCTCGGGTGGGGATGGTGGTTATGGGGTGGCGGTGGTGGGGCCTTGCCGAATGAAGAAAACTTGATGTGGGTGGGGGCGGGGGTGGGGGTGGGGGTGGAGGAGGAACACATGCGATGGGGGCTGGGGGCCCGTGCGGTGTTTTGTATGGAAACAAGCAGAGACGAGGAAGAAGAAGCGTTAGGAGACGTAGGATCTTCATCCAACCGCCTAAAATGGTCGAGAGGCAGAAGGGAGTTGCATTCTTAATGCGCTCTGGTTCATCATGTGTGGGCACTGCGCAACGAACATTTTATTATCCAAAATCTGATTGCTCTTCTTTAGCATGTTCCTCTTCTGTTCTTCTTTAATAAGTACTCTCTCTGTTCCTAAATACAAGTTTTTGTATAGATTCCACCATGGACTACATATGGAGCAAAATGAGTGAATCTACACTCTAAAATGTATCTGGATACATCTGTATGTGATCCATAGTGGAAATCTCTACAAAGACTTATATTTTGGAACGGAGGGAGTATGATAGTAGTACAGTATGTTCCTTGTAGTGAAGATGAGCAGGGACATTTGCAATGTAGAGGTCTATACGGTCGATTGTGATGGACATTTTGAACTCTTCGGGCCTCTTTGATTCGTAGGATTTTGTAAACATAGGAATAGGATTTGTAGTGGCCTGCCCACTTGAATCCTATAAGAATAGCAAGGAAATGCGGGGAGTTGTGTCACCTTTGAGAGTTACAATGATATTAACAGTACCGCACCTTTAGTTGAAGGGATCTAGTATCTAAAGCCTTTCTATCCGTACCGACAATACTAGCACATATATTCCAGCAAGTTCCACTATGATATGTGTAGCTGCTTTGTGTCGCACTAGCAGCGGTCCATTCTTGAAGGTAACACCGCAATGACTTCCAAAATTGGCACCAAGGCATTGAGTGCCATTCTGGATGCAATGAAACTCATACACTACCCACCTGTTGACTCTTGTTCAGAATATGATCCTAATGACTCTTGTTCAAAATTGCCACATATAGATAGATAGCATGGAATATCATTTCTTTGGGTGATGTGATTCATCATGAGTGGGCAACCAACATTGTATGCAATGAAGCGGAACCTCAAGAATATGCTTCCTCTTCTATTCTTTAATATCTTCCTCTTTTGTTATTCTGTATTTAGTACGTACAGTATGTTCCTTGTCAGGAAGGGGAGCAGGGACATCTGCAGTCAACAGCTAATAGAGCTGGCCTGTACGTGATCGATAGGCTTTCAATTACTAGCGGAAAGACAACACCATATTTTCCAGCCAGTTCCACTTCCCCGATTTATATATTGTGGTTATGGTGTACCCCTTTTATGTACACTATGATCTGCCTAGTTGCTGTGTGCTCTTGTTATCATGGTTTGGCAATAAACTCTCTATACAATATATTATGAACCTATTATCTGCCAACTAACATTACTTCTGGAGCCTATTTTTTGTGTACTTGTGCCAGATTATATTAATGCACGCACCATATTACAGCACACATGAGCTCTCTCATTAGAATCTAGTGATAGCACACAAGTGTTTACAAGGGCGCCCCTATATTAGAATATCCTCTGCATTACAAAGATAATCTCACAACTATTTATGTTTTCATGGTTCTCACATATTATATGTAATTACAGTGAATATCAGAATCCGCGCATCAGAGGAATATTGTGGAACACTGCAATGACTTACAAAATTGGCACCAAGGCATTGAGTGCCATTCTGGATGCAATGAAACTCATACGCTCCCCACCTATAGATTCTTGTTCAGAATATGATCCTAATGACTATTCTAACCTCGAGGAGTCAAAGGCAGATGGCCTGTCATGTTCACCCATCAAGGAGCCTGTTCTAATTTGGCAAGGTTTTATTGATTGCGCGTATCTTGTATATGTTGTCTTGCATTTCTTATACTCTATTACACTGCCATCTTCTTAGTTTACTCATCATATATGTCGAGCAATACATATTCCATATGTCATCATACCATGTTTTTTCCACTCAAATACTGTTCTTGTGCATGAGACATCAAAAAGGAAGAGGGTGATTGCCGAACCTTAAGGAGCACCAGCAAAGTCCTTGAAAAACGTGGTTGTGCCGGAGAAATCAGATAGCACGCCACTTATATTGGCTATACAACCAGTGACACAAAATGTAGGACCGACTCCAGCAGACTGTACCCATACTTCACTGGCCACACCACTAGCCCCACCACACTGGACCTACACTCCAGCAAAAGGTATGCCAATTTCAGTTGACATAGCACCAGCAGTACCACAGAAAAATCCCACTCCAGCAAAAAGTACAGCAAGTCCACCGGCCAAAGACTTATCCCAACTGCAGAGACGACCAATTCCTGCAGATTGGAACCTGATACGTCTCCAACGTATCTATAATTTTTGATTGTTCTAGGCTATTATATTACCCGTTTTGGATGTTTATGGGCTTTATTTTACACATTTATATCATTTTTGGGACTAACCTACTAACCGGAGGCCCAGCCCGTATTGCTGTCTTTTTTGCCTATTTTAGTGTTTCAAAGAAAAGGAATATCAAATGGAGTCCAAACGGAATGAAACCTTCGGGAGCATGATTTTTGGAACAAACGTGATCGAGAGGACTTGGAGTGCAAGTCAAGAAGCAGCCGAGGCGGCCACGAGGGTGGAGGGTGCACCCATCCCTACAGGGAGCGCCCCTCTATCTCGTTGGCCCCTCGGGCGGCCACCAACCTACTTCTTCCTCCTATATATACCCACGTACCCTGAAAACATCAGGGGAGCCCACGAAAACCTAATTCCACCGTCGTAACCTTCTGTATCCGCGAGATCCCATCTTGGAGCCTTCGCCGGCGCTCCGCCAGAGGGGGAATCAACCATGGAGGGCTTCTACATCAACACCATAGCCCCTCCGATGAGTTCTGAGTAGTTTACCACAGACCTTCGGGTCCATAGTTATTATCTAGATGGCTTCTTCTCTCTTTTTGGATCTCAATACCATGTTCTCCTCCATCCTTTTGGAGATCTATTCGATGTAACTCTTTTTGCGGTGTGTTTGTCGAAATCCGATGAATTGTGGGTTTATGATAAAATTTATCTATGAGAAATATTTGAATCTCCTCTGAATTCTTTTATGTATGATTGAGTTATCTTTGCAAGTCTCTTTGAATTATCAGTTTGGTTTGGCCTACTAGATTGATCTTTCTTGCAATGGGAGAAGTGCTTAGCTTTGGGTTTAATCTTGCGGTGTCCTTTCCAAGTGACAGCAGGAGAAGCAAGGCACATATTGTATTGTTGCCATCGAGGATAAAAAGATGGGGTTTATATCATATTGCATGAGTTTATCCTTCTACATCATGTCATCTTTCTTAATGTGTTACTCTATTCTTTATGAACTTAATACTCTAGATGCATGATGGATAGCGGTAGATGTGTGGAGTAATAGTAGTACATGCAGGCAGGAGTCGGTCTACTTGTCGCGGACGTGATGCCTATATACATGATCATGCCTAGATAATCTCATAATTATTCGCTTTTCTATCAATTTCTCGAAAGTAATTTCTTTACCCATCGTAATACTTATGCTATCTTGAGAGAAGCCACTAGTGAAACCTATGGCCCCCGGGTCTATCTTTTATCATATAAGCTTTCAATCTACTTTGATTTGCATCTTTACTTTTCCAATCTATATCATAAAATATCAAAAATATATTTATCTTATCATACTATCTCTATCAGATCTCACTTTCGCAAGTGGCCGTGAAGGGATTGACAACCTCTTTATTGCGTTGGTTGCGAGTTCTTTGTTTGTTTGTGTAGGTGTGTGGGACTTGTAAGGAGCCTCCTACTAGATTGATACCTTGGTTCTCAAAAACTTAGGGAAATACTTACGCTATTATTGCTGCATCACCCTTTCCTCTTCAAGGAAAACCAACGCAAGCTCAAGACGTAGCAGAACCCCATTCCAGTTATTCCCAGTTTAAAAGACAATGCTTTCAATGTTATTAGGGACTATGTGCATATATTCCCATCATGGGAAGATTATAGTGAAGACAAACACCATTTTCACATCTTCCTCTCCCACTTACATGTAAGTGCTATTATTCATGGTGATTATTTTCCTGTTTTTTGCTGATTGAACACATCAATGATTTACATTACAATGTTCTAAGTAGGAAAGGGTCAATCTGGATAGTCATGACGAGCAAAGCTTGCTTGCCCTTTTCAAGGAAGCATTGCAGCAGTATCGGTGTTATCTGAGGAAATCACACTTTGATGGCATGTCTATAAATGAATTTCCGGTGAAGTCTCATGTGCTAAATTTAGAAGACATTGAATGGAAAAACCTTGTTATGCACTGGTCTCGTTCCGAGGATGAGGTACTGTCTATAATATCGCATGACAATTTGAACTTGTACTTTTCAGCATGTGCCTTACGAATCTTTTTTGTAGGAAATCTGCTCGAAAAAGAATTCTGGTTTGAAAAGAACGACAGGATATCGCAAATATGTTGCCCGCTGCTTTGCTCTTGTTAGTACATGTTTGTCCTGTATCACTGTACTTGCATACATACCTGGTACATTATGTGACAGCAGTATGCATGATAGCTTGCTTATCAATTGTTTGCTCCAAATTATTTGATCTGTATGAATGGTTACATTAGTGTAGAATATATCCAATGCCAATGAGTTTTTTTAGCTCTCCATTGTTCTTGTAAGTACATGTTGTCCTTTATCGGTGTACTTATATTGACAGGTAGTTGTTCATGTACCATCACTCTGCAGCTTATTTTCCCTTACCCTCCATTTTCTACAAATCAGATCTATATTTACTCTTACCATAAGGTTGGATAACACCAATGGTACTGAAGAAGTTTAGCTCTGCTTTGCTCTTGGTTGTACCTTTTGCCTGTATCGCTGTACTTACATTTATAGCTACTTGGTTATGTAGCATCACTCTTCATCTTATCTTAAATATTCTCCATTTTTTTAGTATTGTCACATCTATATTTACTCTTAACAAAATGTAGAATAAAGGCAATGCTTATGAAGAAGATTCTGTGGTAAACTTCTTGAATTGCCCCCCCCCCCTCATCAGCATGGTCAATGGCTTTATAGATCCTGTCTTCACCAATAATGTAAGTTTGTCCTTCTAAGCCTTAAGACTTTATTGTGTATATTTGGTTAGGCATGACTGCAACAGCTGTTTATTTTTGGTGTTTGCATCAAATTGCATGTCTAAAGTTTATTATGTAGTTCATAAACAAAAGTTTGTCCTTCTCAATTTAAGTTTTCAGTTGTACAACCAAGTTCCTTATTCATACCATGTAAATTAAACTATACAGAGCAAGTGATCCTATTTTGCCAATCTGAAATGGGATAAATTGACAGCACACTAACAATTGATACTTATGAGTTCTTGATCTGTAATCCAGTGGTGTCGTGAAGCTGCCAACTCCTTCACGATGTCATTTCATGCCATGTCTTGACCTGAACAATACCATATTATGTTAATGCTATTTTAAACTGTGTCACTTTATTCGTCAGTAAGAAATGTGATGAATTGTCAGCACTGATACTTATATGTGCAAAACCTTTCATCTGTCTGCTTGTTTATCTTTCACAGTGAGGAGGATATAAGTGTCAAACAAGTGCAGTCTCATCAGCTTGCTCAGCTGCTTGAGCTGCAGCTCCCGAGCAGGGCTAACCTTTCTTGAACTCTATGAAGTGTTGTCGGTTTTGAATATTATTTTGTCGGCGTGTTTATTTGCACTAGTGGCGATCTTTGATGCCTAGTGTATCTAATTTGCTGTCTGCTTGTGCTTTATTATCATAGTGGCGAACTTTGATGCCCAGTGGATGTAATATGCCATAATTTCTTTATTGTATAGTCTAGGTTTTTTCTTATTCACGATGCTGCAGTTATTTTACTGTATATATATCATGTCTTCGCAGTAAATCGGCCAAACCGTAAAATTACGGTACATAATCGGGGCGTCAGGCAAATCACTATGTATGATTCGCATCATGGGCCCCGTCATCTTGGTCCATTAACAGGCCTAAAATGTAAACTGGCCCAATAGTAGATTCGGGCCTTTAATAGGCCGAGTAAACTGCTGGCCCTATTTTCGCAAGAAAACTCAATGGGCTTTTAGGAGGCTGAAAAGTAGGTTGGGCCTGAAACGTGCCAAACAGCTCACGGGCCGGCAGCAGGCCGAAATAGACCCCGGCCCATGATTGTGCCAATCAAATCACGGGCTTGTAACAGGCCAAAATTGTCTCGGTCCTTGTTTGGCCCAATCAGATTATCGGTTGTGAGCAGGCCGGATGCAAACCGGGTCGTAGTTAGGCCCAACTATATGACGGGCTTTTAACAGGCCAAAATAAATATAGGGCCGAAATGTTAAACGAGCTTTAACAGGCCGAAACTAATATTAGTCCGAATTATTAAATGGGCCTTTATCAAGTGATCCCAAAAGCATAGCATTGATGGGCCGAATCTGATATGGGCCATAATTTAGCCCAAAGCCTCTCAAAGGGCCGGACCTGATTTGGGCCGTAATTTGGCCCAAAATGTTGTAGGCTTTTAACGAGTTGGATCTCATATGGGCCTTTAATAGGCCCAAAACGTGGCAGGCTGTTAATGGACCAGATCAAATATGGGCCGACATTTGGCCCAAAACATGGCAGCCTGTTAACGGGTCGGCCTACTAGTGTCATCAAAATCTTTTGGGCCTTCAGCTGGGTCGGCCCATTATGGTCGGTGAAATCTCATGGGCCTTTAGCTAGGCCAGCCCATTATGGTCCGCAAAATCTTGTGGGCATTTAGCTGGGCTGGCCCATTATGGTCCGTGAAATCTCACGGGCCTTTAGCTGGGCCGGCCCATTATGGCCCGCACAATCTTGTGGGCCTTTAGCTGGGCCGGCCCATTATGGTCCGCAAAATCTCGTGGGCCTTTAGCTGGGCCGGCCCATTATGAACCACAAAATCTTGTGGGCCTTTAGTTGGGCCGGCCCATTTAAACTTTATGGGCCACTTTTGGGCCGGTCCACATGTCAACATTTCATAAGCACATATCGCCCATTGATTGAGTGACACCTGTGCCAATGCGGAGCTGACACATGTTTCCTCCAACCAATGATGATTTTACACGTGGAAAATCACCAGTGGTCCGGGCTGTTAACGGGTTATCGGATCCAAAACCGGACCCGATAGCTTAACAGTGTTCCGTTATGGTGGATGCCAAGTGTCGGTCACCATTGACGAAAGCAGTTCTGTGACGCGTGATTTATCATCATGGAAGTGGACACTTCGTGATGATGATTTTGGTAATGTCATGCAACACTTCTACAACAGCACATGTATGACTATCTTGATCCTGTCATAAAATCGTCATGGATGTACATGCATGACATAAAACGTGAACTACTGTGACAAACACGTATCATCACGAAAGTGTATTTTTTTGTAGTGAAAGATATGGTTTGCATGAACTTGCATCTTTTCTCTGAATGTACGGACTTATGAAATGATTTTCTTTAAAAAATGTCAACTCTTTTTAAATATAAAACACTCATCGCAATCATTTTAGTTAGAACACTTCTATGCAAACCGACAACTTCCCGAGGAAGCCAAGGGAAAATGTGCCGAGCAGGATTTGTGCACCTCTTGATCGCAATCATTTTAGATAGAACACCCATATGTAAACTGACAGCTTCCCAGTAAGCCAAGGGAAAGTGTGTCGATTAGGATTTGGCTCTTGTTCGCAAATGTTTTAGATAGAACACCCGTATGCAAAGTGGGAGCTATGGTCTTCCCCAGCAAGCCAAGGGAAAATTCGCCATGCAGGATTTGTGCATCTCTTAAATGCAAATGGTTTAGATTGAATATGGTATGCAAAGCGAGAGTTCGACGCTAAGCCAAGACAAAATACGGCAAGTAGGATTTGTACCTCCCTTCAATGCAAACGGTTTTTTCTGATGATACGTGTGCAACCACACGTACATGCAAGTTGGTAGGATTTGCATCTCTCATATTGGGTATATACCCATTTGTCAAACTAGAAAGATTGACATTTGTTGATCTAGTAACACTGCAATTTTTCAACCTTGAAACACTTCCATTTGTCAAAATATGCAGCTAAAAATCACTAGCACTATCTAATTTTTGCAATTAATTCAGTAATTAAGTTTATTTTATTCATAGATTAAGCAGTCGTTCTTTTAAACAAACAGTTCAACTCGACAGTTGAACCGACCAAACTTTTCCCCAAGTGTTGCCAACCACGTACTAAAATAGCTAGTTCACTTATTTATATACTAGCTAACTTTATGTACGTTGTACAATTCCACCACATCTATAGTCAGATGAACTGAAAAAATAGCCCCTAAATAGTTTAAAAATAGCCCATAAATACTACTACTACGGAGGGGCTTTGTACTACTTCCGGTAGCCTCTCCTCTGCCGAGCGTGCTCAACAAGAGGCAGAAGAGGACGAGCCTACCGACAAGCTGGAAAACTGCAATACGGTGCCTGCCACTGCTGCACCTTCAGCAACGCTCACCTCGAACTCCCTCCGCCACTCCATACGACCCTCTCGAAGCGGAGGGACTCCTCATAGATCTCTTGATTCCTCGCCTCTGCGTTGGCGTGTGTTGCGGCCATGGTGGCGGTAAGGCTCTTTGCATGCTCGACGAGGTGCTCCTCCTCCTCCCGCAGAAACTCGATGTAGCGCACAAGGTTGCTGACGCACGTGTGAGCTCCACCTCTGCCTCCCTGATACGTCTCCAACGTATCTATAACTTTTGATTGTTCCATGCTATTATATCATTTTTGGATGTTTATGGGCTTTATTTTACACATTTATATCATTTTTGGGACTAACCTACTAACCGGAGGCCTAGCCTATATTGCTGTTTTTTTGCCTATTTCAGTATTTCGAAGAAAAGGAATATCAAACGGAGTCCAAACGGAATGAAACCTTCGGGAGCGTGAGTTTTGGAAAAAACGTGATCCGGAGAGCTTGGAGTGCAAGTCAAGAAGCTTCTGAGGGCCCCACGAGATAGGGCCCCCCCTATAGGCCGCGCCCCCCTGTCTCGTGGCCCCCTTGGGCGGCCACCGACATACTTCTTCCTCCTATACATACCTACGTACCCTGAAAACATCCAGGAGCACCACGAAACACAATTTCCACCGCCGTAACCTTCTGTATCCACGAGATCTCATCTTGGAGTCTTCGTCGGCACTCTACCAGAGGGGGAATGGACCATGGAGGGCTTCTACATCAACATCCTTGCCCCTCCGATGAGTTGTGAGTAGTTTACCACAAACCTACGGTTCCATAGTTATTAGCTAGATGGCTTCTTCTCTCTTTTTGGATCTCAATACAATGTTCTCCCCCTCTCTTGTGGAGATCTATTCGATGTAAACTCTTTTTGTGGTGTGTTTGTCGAGATCCGATGAATTGTGGGTTTATGATCAAGTTTATCTATGAATAATATTTGAATCTTCTCTGAATTCTTTTATGTATGATTGAGTTATCTTTGCAAGTCTCTTCGAATTATCAGTTTGGTTTGGCCTACTAGATTGATCTTTCTTGCCATGGGAGAAGTGCTTAGCTTTCGATTCAGACTCGCGGTGTCCTTACCCAGTGACAGAAAGGGTTGCAAGGCACGTATTGTATTGTTGCCATCGAGGATAACAAGATGGGGTTTATATCATATTGCATGAGTTTATCCCTCTACATCATGTCATCTTGCTTAATGCGTTACTCTGTTCTTATGAACTTAATACTCTAGATGCAGGCAGGAGTCGGTCGATGTGTGGAGTAATAGTAGTAGATGCAGGCAGGAGTCGGTCTACTTGTTATGGACGTGATGCCTATATACATGATCATTCCTAGATAATCTCATAACTATGCGCTTTTCTATCAATTGCTCGACGGTAATTTGTTCACCCACCGTAATACTTAAGATGTCTTGAGAGAAGCCACTAGTGAAACCTATGGCCCCCAGGTCTATCTCTTATCATATTTGCTTTCAATCTACTTTTATTTGCATCTTTACCTTTTGCATCTATATTACAAAATACCAAAAATATATTATCTTATCATACTATCTTTATTAGACTCACGTTCGCAAGTGGCAGTGAAGGGATTGACAACCCCTTTATTGCGTTGGTTGTGAGTTCTCAGTTTGTTTGTGTAGGTGAGTGGGACTTTTGAGGAGCCTCCTACTGGATTGATGCCTTGGTTCTCAAAACTGAGGGAAATACTTACGCTACACTTTGCTGCATCACCCTCTCCTCTTCGAGGAAAACCAACGCAAGCTCAAGGCGTAACAAGAAGGATTTATGGCACCGTTGCCGGGGAGGTCTTCGCTCAAGTCAAGACATACCAAGTACCCATCACAAACCCATCTCCCTCGCATTTACATTATTTGCCATTTGCCTCTCGTTTTCCTCTCCCCCACTTCACCCTTGTCGTTTTATTCGCCCTCTCTTTACCAATATCCTCCTCTCTTTTCGCTTGCCATTTTTTTGTTTACTTGTGTGTTGGATTACTTGTTGCCATGGTGCAAGATAATACCGAATTGTGTGATTTCTCGAATACCAATAATAATGATTTCCTTAGTACTCTGATTGCTCCTCTTAATGGTGTTGAGTTGTGAAATCAATACCGCTTTGCTGAATCTTGTTATGAAAGATCAATTCGCCGGCCTTCCTAGTGAAGATGCCGCTACTCATCTAAACAATTTTGTTGATTTGTGTGATATGAAAAAGAAAAAAGATACGGATAACGATATTGTCAACTTAAAGTTATTTCCGTTTTCACTTAGAGATCGTGCTAAAGTTTGGTTTTCGTCCTTGCCTAAAAATAGTATTGATTCTTGGAACAAGTGTAAAGATGCTTTTATCTCTAAGTATTTTCCTCCCGCTAAGATAATCACTCTTAGGAACGATATTATGAATTTTAAACAACTTGATCATGAGCATGTTGCCCAATCTTGGGAAATAATGAAATTGATGCTTCGCAATTGCCCTACTCATGGTTTGAATTTATGGATGATCATACAAAAATTTTATGCCAGTTTGAACTTTGCTTCTAGAAATCTCTTAGATTCGGCCGCGGGAGGGACGTTTATGGAAATCACGTTAGGAGATGCTACAAAATTGCTTGATAACATTATGACTAATTATTCTCAATGGCACACCGAAAGATCTTCTAGTAAAAAAGTGCATGCTATAGAAGAAATCAATGTTTTGAGTGGAAAGATGGATGAACTTATGAAGATGTTTGCTACTAAAAATATTCCTCTTGATCCTAATGATATGCCTTTGTCTTCCTTAATAGAGAATGATAATGAATCTATGGATGTGAATTTTGTTGGTAGGAATAGTTTTGGAAACAACGCTTATAGAGGAAATTTTAATGCTAGACCGTTCCCTAGTAATTCCTCTAATAATTATGGAAATTCCTACAATAATTCTTATGGTAATTTTAATAATATGCCCTCTGATTTTGAGAATAGTGTGAAAGAATTTATGATTTCTCAAAAGAATTTTAATGCTTTGCTTGAAGAAAAATTGCTCAAAGTTGATGATTTGGCTAGGAACGTTGATAGACTTTCGCTTGATGTTAATTCTCTTAAAACTGGATCTTCTTATCCTAAGCATGACATCAATGAGTCTCTCAAAGTAATGAGAATTTCCATTGATGAGTGCAAGGAAAGAACCGCTAGATTACGTGCTAAAAAAGAAAGCTTTATAAAAGCGTGTTCTTCTAGTTTCCGTGAAAATAATGATGAGGATCTTAAAGTTATTGATGCGTCTCCGATTAGATCTATGTTTTCCAATATGAATTTTGATGATTATGGGAGTGATGATGAATCAACTTTGCCTAGAAGGCGTCCCAAAAAATCAGAATCTTTAGATCTTAATGCTAAATTTGGTAAAAGTGAGATTGGAGAATCCCCAACTTCCAATAATATTGAACCTACTATCTCGGATTTCAAGGAATTTGATTATGATAATTGTTCTTTAAAAGGTTGTATTTTCTTGTTGCAATCCGTTGTTAATTCTCCTCATGCTTATAGTCAAAACAAAGCTTTTATCAAACATATCGTTGATGCCTTGATGCAATCTTATGATGAAAAACTTAATTTGGAAGTTTCTACACCTAGAAAACTTAATGATGAGTGGGAACCTACTATAAAGATTAGAATTAATGATGGGAAGGATCAATGATGTTCTTATTGTTGCAAATAGAAATTTAGTGCCCGTAGATTTTATCGTTCTTGATATAGATTACAATCTTTCTTGCCCTATTATTCTTGGTAGACCTTTCCTTAGAACGATTGGTGCGATTATTGATATGAAGGAAGGGAACATTAGATTCCAATTTCCCTTAAAGAAAGGCATGGAGCACTTTCCAAGAAATAAAGTCAAATTACCTTATGAATCTATCATGCATGCTACTTATGAATTTAGTGCCAAAGATGGCACTCGTTAGATCTATCTTTGCTTTTATGCCTAGCTAGGGGCGTTAAACGATAGCGCTAGTTGGGAGGCAACCCAATTTTCTTTATGTTTTTTGTTTTTGCTCCTGTTTAGTAATAAATCTTGCATCTACCTTCTGTTTAGATGTGTTTTTATCTTTGAATTAGTGTTTGTGCCAAGTAGAACCTATGGGATAACCTACGATGATAGCTGATTTGATTCTGCTGAAAAACAGAAACTTTGTGCGCACGAATATAATTTTGTCAAATCACAGGAACGTGCTTTTGCGTTGATTCTTTTTGCTACTGTTCAATAAACAAGTTTTCCAGGACTTACTACTTTGGTAGGATTTTTAGAGTTACAGAAGTTTGTGTTAGTTACAGATTGCTACAGACTGTTCTGTTTTTGACAGATTCTGTTTTTCGTGTGTTGTTTGCTTATTTCAATGCATCTATGGCTAGTAATTCAGTCTATGAACCATAAAGAAGTTGGAATACAGTAGGTTTAACACCAGATTAGATAAAGAATGAGTTCATTGTAGTACCCTATGTGGTGGTCTTGTTTTCTTTCACTAACGGAGCTTATAAGATTTCCTGTTGAGTTTTGTGTTGTGAAGTTTTCAAGTTTTGGGTAAAGCTTTTATGGACTATGGAATAAAGGGTGGCAAGAGCCTAAGATTGGGGATGCCCATGGCACCCCAAGATATTCAAGAATATCCAAAAGCCTAAGCTTGGGGATGCCCCGGGAAGGCATCCCCTCTTTCGTCTTCGTTCATCCGTAACTTTACTTGGAGCTATATTTTCATTCGCCACATGATATGTGTTTTGCTTGGAGCGTCATGTATTATATTAGTCTTTGCTTTTTAGTTTACCACAATAATCCTTGCTGTACACACCTTTTGGGAGAAGCCTATTTGATTAGAATTTGCTAGAATACTCTATGTGCTTCACTTATATCTTTTGAGCTTGGTAGTTTTTGCTCTAGTGATTCACTTATATCTTTTAGAGCACGGTGGTGTCTTAATTTTGTAGAAATCTATAGTCTCTCATGCTTTACTTATATTAATTTAAGAGTCCTTTATAACAGCATGGTATTTGCTATGATCTTAAAGTTGGTCCTAGAATGATGAGCATCCAAGTTGGGTATAATAAAAACTATCATAGGAAGTGAATTGGATGCTATGATCAATTTGATACTTAATAATTGTTTTGAGATATGGAGGTAGTGATATTAAAGTCATGCTAGTTGGGTGATTATGAATTTAAAGAATGCTTGTGTTGAAGTTAGCAAGTCCCGTAGCATGCACGTATGGTTAAAGTTGTGTAACAAATTTGAAACATGGAGTGTACCTGGCTTGTGCATCCTTATGAGTGGCGGTCGGGGACGAGCGATGGTATTTTCCTACCAATCTATCCCCCTAGGAGCATGCGCGAAGTACTTGGTTTTTGATGACTTCTAAATTTTTGCAATAAGTATATGAGTTCTTTTGACTAATGTTGAGTCCATGGATTATACGCACGTTTACCTTTCCGCCTTTGCTAGCCTCTTCGGTACCATGCATTGCCCTTTCTCACCTTGAGAGTTGGTGCAAACTTCGCCAGTGCATCCAAACCCCGTGATACGATACGCTCTATCACACATAAACCTCCTTATATGTTCCTCAAAACAGCCACCATACCTACCTATTATGGCATTTCCATAGCCATTCCGAGATATATTGCCATGCAACTTTCCACTGTTCCGCTCATCATCTTCATGACATACTTTACTTTTGTCATATTGCCATTGCATGATCATGTAGTTGACATCGTATTTGTGGCAAAGCCACCGTGCATTATTTTTCATACATGTCACTCTTGATTCATTGCACCATCCTGGTACACCGCCGGAGGCATTCATATAGAGTCATATCTTGTTCTAGTTTCGAGTTGTAATCCTTATGTTGTAATCAATAGAAGTGTGATGATCATCATTATTAGAACATTGCCCAAAGAAAAAAATGGAAGAAAAAAAGAAAGGCCAAAAGAAAAAAAGGCCCAAAAAAGAAAACAAAAAGAAAGAAAAAAAAGAAAAAGGAAAGAAAAAAGAAAAATAAAAAGGTTAATTTTACTATCTCTTTTTCCACACTTGTGCTTCAAAGTAGCTCCTTGTTCTTCATGTAGTGAGTCTCATATATTGTGCTTCAAAGTAGCACCATTTTTTTCATATAGTGAGTCTCATAAGTTGTCTTTTTCATACTAGTGGGAATTTTTCATTATAGAACTTGGCTTGTATATTCCTACGATGGGATTCCTCAAATGCCCTAGGTCTTCGTGAGCAAGCAAGTTGGATGCACACCCACTAGTTTTCTTTTGTTGAGCATTCATTTATAGCTCTAGTGCATCTGTTGCATGGCAATCCCTACTCCTCATGTTGACATCAATTGATGAGCATCTCCATAGCCCATTGATTATCCTCGTCAATGTGAGACTTTCTCCTTTTTTGTATTCTCCACACAATCCCCATCATCATATTCTATTCCACCCATAGTGCTATATCCATGGCTCAAGCTCATGTATTGCGTGAAGGTTGAAAAAGTTTGAGATTATTTAAGTATGAAACAATTGCTTGGCTTGTCATCGGGGGTATAGAAGTTGGGAACATCTTTGTGTGACGAAAACGAAGCATAGCCTAACTATATGATTTTTTTAGAACGAAGACACCAGATGCGTCTGGCTTTAAATTAATAAAGCCCCAACGGCAGAGTGACACCAATAACTCTTACACCACCAAAAGCGACAGTAGTCCACGCACAAATTTCGGGCGACAGATTAAGAAGCTACTGACACATTACAAGGAATAGCCCGTGCAGAGCGCGCAGGCTTGACAAGCACACAAAAAGACCACGGAAACCACCGTAGTCACGACTCCCTAGCCGCCGCGTACACTTGCAGTATTCGTTGTTGAGAGGTCTTGATCAAATCAGCATCTTGCGCCTCCCCAACGGACTCCACTGCTGCAAAAGGAGATTGCATTTGAAGATAATATTAGTCGGATGAGTTGGCAGAATCCCCTCAATCGTAAGTTTATTCCTAGTCAGCCACATTGACCAGAGAAGTGCCCTGACACAACTCCACACCACCCGTTTCGTCGGGCCTTGCAACACGTCTAAAATGTGAATCAGCTCTGCTGCCGAACGGGGGTCCCAATTGACCCTAGCCGCAGACCTTACTGCGCTCCACGCAAACCGTGCTAAGGGGCACCAAAAGAAAACGTGGTTCGCGTCCTCTGGGTCCCCACACAACGCACATGGCCCATCGGCCGGACCATTGCGTTTGGCCATGTTCAGGGAGGTTGGTAACTTATCGCAGAACATTTGCCAAAGGAATACTTTGATCTTAAGAGGCAACTGCGCTTTCCATAACCCTGCCACCACAAGTTGCGTCGGCCCCCGGCACAACTTATGGTATAGGGAGTTGACCGAGAATTTCCCAGAGCTGCTGAGCGCCCAGCTCACCGAGTACGATTGGTCTGAAAGACCCACCCGAGCAATCAGCTGCCACAGACGCTCGAGGCTGGCCTGCTCTTGCCCCTGAAGTTCACGCTCGAACCGAATCTCTAGAGGGGCCGATCGCAGCGCTTCAGCCACCGACATGCTTGGATCCACTACGATGTCGTACAGATCGCGGAATTCCTCCCATAAGGGGCGGGTTCCTATCCAAAGATCTGTCCAGAAATGCGTTGATCGCCCATCTCCAATCGCAAATTTAGCCCCCAAGGCAAAGGCCGCCTTGATCGACTGGAGATCGTTCCAAAAAGGCGAGCCCCTTGCCCTACCTTCAAAGAAATTCCCATTCGGGAAGTACTTGGCCCTTAGGATATCAACCAACAGACCGGACGCCCCTGGACGATTTTCCAGATCCACTTACACATCATCGCGATGTTAAGCAATCTCGAGTTGGTGATCCCAAGGCCCCCCAAGTCCTTGGGTCGACACACCCCTACACATTTAACCATATGGTATTTGCGGTTCGGGCTCGTTCCTTCCCAAAAGAATTTAGCGCGGGGTGTGTCGAACTTTGTGTGCACTCCCTCTGCAAGCAAAAACAGGCCCATAGAAAACATAGGCAAGGAAGAGAGGCCTGAGTTCGTGAGAACTAGCCTGGCCGCTTTTGAAAGGAATTTACCCCTCCAAGGGCACACCCTACCCCTCACCTTCGCACATAGAGGTTCCCAATCCTCTATCGTAGGCCTTTTGGTGTCAACTGGGAGGCCGAGGTATGTCATCGGGAATTTGCCCACCTTACAGTTGAGCAAATCAGCGATGCGCCTACCCTCCTCTGGCTCAACCCCCATCGTGAGCACCTCGCATTTGTGGAAATTTATTTTGAGCCCCGACATGAGCTCAAAACAGATAAGAATCGCCCTGACCGACGCTATACTGTGGTGGTCTGGGTGAAACAAAAGTAGCGTGTCATCTGCATATTGTAGATGCGTCACTCCCCCTGGAATGAGGTGGCCTACCAACCCCTGGATATGGCCAGTTGCGGCTGCTTTCCGAAGCATCACGGATAGCGCATTGACAACAAAATTGAACAGGAGAGGGGACATCGGGTCCCCCTGCCTGAGTCGCCGTTTGTTCGGGAAGAAATGCCCTATTTCTCCGTTCACCGAAACTGCAGTTTAGCCCCCTGATACCAATTGCATCGTGCGGTGAACCCAAACCGCGGAGAAACCCCTACCGATAAGCACCTGCCGCAAGAAATCCCAATTCACGCGCTCGTATGCTTTTTCGAAATTGAGTTTTAACAAAACCGCCGATTCCTTAGAGCGCTTAAGTTCATGAACAATCTCTTGAAGGGTGAGCGGACCCTCTAAAATGTTGCGGCCGCAAATGAAAGCAGATTGGCTACGGTTAATCGAGCGTTGCGCCACTGGACCTAGTCTATTGATGGACGCTTTTGCACAAATTTTAAAGGGCACGTTAATGAGCACGATTGGCCGGAATTGTCTAATGTTGTAGGGATGAACTTTCTTTTGCCATGCTATTTTGAGAAGACGTGATTTCTTTGATTAGTATGCTTGAAGTGTTACTATTTCTTTTATCAATATGAACTTTTATTTTGTATTCATTTGGATCTGAACATTCATGCCACAATAAAGAAAATTACATTATGAATTATGCTAGGTAGCATTCCACATCAAAAATTCTCTTTTTATCATTTACCTACTCGAGGACGAGCAGGAATTAAGCTTGGGGATGCTTGATACGTCTCCAACGTATCTACAATTTTTGATTGTTCCATGCTATTATATTACCTCTTCTGGATGTTTATGGGCTTTATTTTACACATTTATATCATTTTTGGGACTAACCTACTAACAGGAGGCCCAGCCCATATTGCTATTTTTTTGCATTATTTCGAAGAAAAGGAATATCAAACGGAGTCCAAACGGAATGAAACCTTCGGGAGCGTGATTTTTGGAACGAACGTGATCCGGAGAGCTTGGAGTGCAAGTCAAGAAGCTTCCGAGGGCCCCACAAGATAGCCCCCCTGTAGGGCGCGCCCCCCTGTCTCGTGGGCCCCTGGGGTGGCCACCGACATACTTCTTCCTCCTATATATAACTACGTACCCCGAAAACATCTAGGAGCACCACGAAACACAATTTCCACCGCCGTAACCTTCTGTGTCCGCGAGATCTCATCTTGGAGCCTTCGTCGGCACTCTGCCGGAGGGGGAATCGACCATGGAGGACTTCTACCTCAAGATCCTTGCCCCTCTGATGAGTTGTGAGTAGTTTACCACAGACCTACGGGTCCATAGTTATTATCTAGATGGCTTCTTCTCTCTTTTTGGATCTCAATACAATGTTCTCCCCCTCTCTTGTGGAGATCTATTCGATGTAAACTCTTTTTGCGGTGTGTTTGTCGAGATCTGATGTATTGTGGGTTTATGATCAAGTTTATCTATGAATAATATTTGAATCTTCTCTGAATTCTTTTATGTATGATTGAGTTATCTTTGCAAGTCTCTTCGAATTATCAGTTTGGTTTGGCCTACTATATTGATCTTTCTTGCCATGGGAGAAGTGCTTAGCTTTGGGTTCAGTCTTGCGGTGTCCTTACCCAGTGACAGAAAGGGTTGCAAGGCACGTATTGTATAGTTGCCATCGAGGATAACAGGATGGGGTTTATATCATATTGCATGAGTTTATCCCTCTACATCATGTCATCTTGCTTAATGCGTTACTCTGTTCTTATGATCTTAATACTCTAGATGTAGGCAGGAGTCGGTCGATGTGTGGAGTAATAGTAGTAGATGCAGGCAGGAGTCGGTCTACTTGTTATGGACGTGATGCCTATATACATTATCATGCCTAGATAATCTCATAACTATGCGCTTTTCTATCAATTGCTCGACGGTAATTTGTTCACCCATCGTAATACTTATGCTATCTTCAGAGAAGCCACTAGTGAAACCTATGGCCCCCGGGTCTATCTCTTATCATATTTGCTTTCAATCTACTTTTATTTGCATCTTTACTTTCTGCATCTTTATTACAAAATACCAAAAATATTATCTTATCATACTATCTTTATTAGATCTCACTTTCGCAAGTGGCCGTGAAGGGATTGACAACCCCTTTATTCCGTTTGTTGCGAGTTCTCAGTTTGTTTGTGTAGGTGCGTGGGACTTTTGAGGAGCCTCCTACTGGATTGATACCTTAGTTCTCAAAACTGAGGGAAATACTTACGCTACACTTTGCTGCATCACCCTCTCCTCTTCGAGGAAAACCAATGCAATCTCAAGACGTAGCGCTCCCGCCTTCTGGCGGCGCAGGTGGAGCTGGTGATGACCCCAGCGGTCGATGGTGGGCTGGCGGTCGATGATGGGGTGGCAGCAATGACCACCACCTCCCGCCTTCGGGCCGCGGCGGTGGAGCGGGTGATGGCCACGATGGCCGGCAGTGAGGTGGCAGACAAGATGGTCTCCTCCCGCCTTCATGTCATGATGGCAGAGCGGGCGATGGCCCGGGATTTTGACAGTGGGGTAGCGGCCACGGTGACAGACGGTGGGGTGGTGGCAACAGCGGCCGACAATAGCTGCCGATGGGCAGCGACAGTGGAGCGTGTGGTGAGTGTTCCGTGCACAGCCAATAGGAGGGACGCGCCGCGCTCTACACTATGCCCAGGACCGAGCCGCCACCACAGTGTAGCCTCCCAGCTAGAGCTATCCTCTAATGACGGCGGAGTGGTTGAGCGACGATGATGGACGGTGCCATTGGCGATTGTGGGACAAGCAGACAAGATAAGCTACAAGGAGGGAGGGGAAATGTGATGCAGGAGTCGCTGGCCGTGAGGGTTTATAGTGCAGGCTGATAAGCATTAGGATTTTTGGGATACCGAGTCGAGGGAGGGAGCTTGCACAGGAACCTGCAGAGTTGCACGGGAACAGGCTCACCACCATTTGGCCAATAGAACGCCCCCGCGCCCTGCTCAAGCTTGCGCTCGAAGCCGAATGTCGCAGCGGGGTGACAAGACGTGCGAGGGGAGGACGAAAGGACACATACACATACGGGTAATTAAAAAATGTTTGTGATTTTATTACCTACTACCCCCGTCCTGGTTTTTAAGTAGGATTTAACTAATAAAATACGATGCATGTTGCCAAATATTATATCATTGGATTCGTATTTGAACATAGTTTCCAATTATATAGTTTTAATAACATGCATTAACATTTTGTTGGTTAAATTTAAGGCCAAAATATGGCACAAAATATAATGGGGACTAATAGACCAAGACGGAGGTAGTAGCACATGGCCGCTCTCTACGCAGCGACGCAACTGCCGACCGGCTTGTAGATGATCATTCCCCGCGTGTTCAACTGCCCTATGCGTGTGGTTGCTCGCAATTGAGGCGGTCGTGGTGTGCTCTGCTCGCGTCCTGCCTGACTCGGTGTTAGCAGCAATCGTAGACAGAGCAAATCACATGGCTATTTAGCAGCAATCGTGTGTGTTATTATTGGTCTTCACACACATTTCTGATTACGAACCTGTTTTTTGACTGTGTATCACACACATCTTGTTCAGTTGAACTGTTTCTGTTGTCTTGGCTCATCGCAAACAGTTCATCCAGGTGAACTGTATGCCCTCCATCACACACACCTTGATCGGGCTGACCATTTCTATTGTGTTGTCTAATCGCACACAGTTCATCCTAGTGAACTGTATGCCGTATATCGCACACACCCTCATCTGGCTGCCCATTTCTGTTGTTCTACCTCATCACAAACAGTTTGTCTAGATTAACCGTTTGCCATGCATCACACATGCAACTCTAATCTGAATTGTGTTTGATGTTACCGCCATTGCAAACGTTTTGTATCTTTTTTGATGGTTTTATTACATCACCGTTTGTGATTAAGGCATTACACACAGTTTTGACAAAGGTTCTCTGATTGGACTGTTGCATTTGGACCAACCTGCAGTAGTGGCCTCCTACGGGTCGTACAATCCATGGGCCCTTGACGGGCCATATAATCAATGGGCCTTATGCATGCCATTCATAGACCAATAAACGTCCGCAAAATGGGCCGTAAATGGGCTAGAGTGTAAATTGTGTGTTTATGGCCTGACCATAATGGGCTGTTAATAGGCCAAAATGTATAACGGGCTTAATTATATCGACAGGCATCATGGGTCATGAATGGGTCATATTTGATCACGCTATGAAAACAGCCCAACGGGTTAACGGGCCGCAAACGGGTCGACCGTGACCACAGGCTGAATTTGGCCCACAAGCAGAACAGGCCAGTAATGGACCGTAAGTAACCGATTGCTAGAAATGAGCCCTAGAATAAATGGGCCCTTAGAAGGTCAAAAGGTAACACTGTATGGAAACGGCCCAACGGAATAATGGGACGTTAATGGGTGTAAAGAGTTACACTGATCATTATAGGACAGTTTCACCACGGGCCTTTAATGGGCCAAAAGTTACAAAGGGCCTAGTATGGGCTTAAAGACGTCATGGGCCATACATGGACCGAAAGTTACAACGGGCTAGAATCATATTGGACGGCCCAAAGGACGCTACTGGGCCCAATTCGTATAGGCCATAACGGGCCATGAGTTAGCGGGCTATAACTGGGCTACATGCGAACATGCCATTAACATGCTTTCCATGGGCCGACCCACTACCTTTTGACCAAGTCAAACAGGCTGGGCTTTTCACCTAAATGGGCCTCTGTTGGGCCGTGCCATGTGTCGATGTATCATAGGCACCTCCCGTCCAATGACTGGATGACATATGTCCCAACATTGAGCCGACACGTGGTTCCTCTGGCCGTTGAGAATTTTACATGTGGAACATCCCCATTGGTCCAGGCTGTTAACGAGTTATCGGATCCAAATCGGAACCCGATAGCTTAAAGGCGACCGTTACGGTGGATGCCACATGTGGGTTACCTTTGACGAAAGCACCTCCATTATGCACCATTTATCGTCATAGAACTGGACACTTCCGTGAAGATAACTTTGGTATTGTCATGGAACACTTCTACGACGACGACATAGGTATGACTATCTTGATTCTGTCATAAAATCATCATGTATTTACATGCATGATAGAAAACATCACCTACTGCGACAAACATGTACATCACGGAAGTGTATTTTTTTGTAGTGATAGCAACAACGGCTCTTGTGGTTTAGGCGCAACTAAGGTGGGAGCAGAGGAAAGGTAGGCTTTCGGGTCTTACAATGCTGCTTCTGCTTCCGGGGTCCACTTCATCGGGCCTTCTTTCTTCAAGATTTTGAAGAAAGGCATGGCACACTCGGCAGACTTGGAGATGAACCTACGTAGTGCGGCAATCCATCTAGTCAAACGCCTTACATCTTTAACAGTCTTGGGTGCTTGTATTTGCTCGATTGCTCTGATTTTGTTGAGGTTGGCCTCTATCCCCCATTGGGATACAAAGAAACCAAGGAGCTTGCCGGAGGGGACACCAAACACACACTTCTCAGGGTTTAGCTTCAAATTGATCGTGTGCAATTTTGCAAAGGTCTCTTCCAAGTATTGAATGAGTGTCAATTTGTCCTTAGTCTTGAGCACTATATCATCCATATAAGCTTCTACATTCCTATGCAACTGGGGTTTGAAACCAACTTGTACTTTCCTTGCAAAAGTAGATATGGCGCTCTTTAACCCGAAAGGTATTCTTACAATGTAGTACGTGCCACATGGAGTTATGAACGCGGTCTTCTCTTCATCTTCTTTGGCCATAAATATCTGATGGTACCCAGGGTACGCATCCAAGAAGGATAGAAAATCACATCTGGAAGTGGAATCAACAATTTCATAAATGCACTGCAGGGGGAAAGGGTCTTTCGGAAAGGCTTTGCTGAAGTCCGTGAAATCAATGAAGATCCTCCATTTCCCGTTTGCCTTGCGCACTACCACTGAATTCGCTAACCAAGTTGGATGCAGCACCCCTCGGACTAAACCAGCTACTTCATGTTTCTTGATTTCCTCGGCAGTAAACTGCTACCGTTCTAAAGCTTGCTTTCTGACCTTCTGCTTGATGGGCTAAGCATCAGGACAAACAACAATGTGGTGCTTGATTACCTCCTTGGTAACACTGGGGATGTTAGATGGTTGCCAATCAAACACATCGACGTTCGCCTGCAGGAAGGCAATGAGCGTGCTTTCTTATTTGTCATCAAGAGTGGCGCTGATGGTGGATATACCGTCAGCGCCATCTTGCCTTGCCATAACTCTCTTCACAGCAGGTGAAGAAACCTTGCCTCTCTTGCTAGTGGAACTCTCCGGCAGGTCATCAATAGGCGTAGCGCAGTCCGGAGAGCCACGCTTCCCGAAGTCAATGCCGACATCTCTGCTAGCCTTCTTCCCCTTCTTTGTTTCCTTGATGGGAGCTGGGGCGCCAGCTGCCTCAACTGCTACCGCATCCCGATACATCTTGTCTACACATATGATTACATCTTTCTTATCTGACGAGATGGAAATGATGCCCATTGGCCCTGGCATCTTCAAGGTGTTGTATGCATAGTGCAATGCTGCCATGAACTTTGCCAGAGCTGGACGACCAAGAATCCAATTGTAAGGCAAAGGAAGCTCAACAACGTCAAACATGACCCTCTCGGTCCGGTAGTTCAGTCCCCCGCAAAATGTCGTAGGCAGTGTGATCTTCCCTTTTGGTCGGCTCCTGCAGGGGTTGATTCCTTGGAATGTGCTCGTGGCCTTGAGTTCTTCATTAGGAATCTGTAGCTTTCCAACCACCTTAGGGTTGATCAAATTCAGCCCAACTCCGCCGTCAACTAGCATCTTTGTTACCTTGATATTGTGGATCGTTGGAGATACCAACAATGGCAAACACCCTACCGCAGTGGTGCAGTCAGGGTGATCCTCTTCGTCAAAGATGATAGGCATGCGGGACCATTTAAGTGGCCTCGGGGAATCCGTAGTTGGCTCCACGGCATTGACTTCATGCGCCCATTGTTTGAGTTGCCGATGAGAGGAGAGCAAGGACGCACCCCCATCAATGCACATGGCTTCAGCTGCTTTCTGGAATTCTTGTTCGTTGGTTTCTTCTTCTTCCTCTTCATCACTCCCATCATCTCCTTCTTTCTTCTCGCGGCCTCTAGCGGGCTTTTCCTTTTGCTATGGGGCCTTGCCTCGATGACCTCCTCTACTACCACAACCCTTCCTGCCAGCACCCTCTTGGCCTCACTCCCAGTCACAGTTCTCATATTTAACCTTTTGCTTCTTAACAAGCTGCTCAACTTGATGACACTCTTTGAGATCATGGCCCTTGGTGCAGTTGATTTTGCAGTACAGCCCATCAGATTGCCCGTCTTTCTCTGCTGCCACGGCCTCCTAGCAATCAGCGCATGTGGCAGCTCCCTTGTCGGGGACCTCGGTCTTAGTCTTCTTACTGGCACTAGGATCACCAAAGATCTCAATAGCCAACACTCCCTTCTCCCTGTACTTCCTATTGCACCTTCGGTTCCTCCCCTTTGGGTTGATGGCACCGTCGTCGTCATAGTCATCTGAATCGATTTCAATGCCAGCCTCCTCTCTGGGCAGTCATCTCCCTTCTTCAGCCTGAGCATGCTTATCCGCGTGGGTGTACAGTTTGTTGAAGGTCTTGGGAAGCTAAACATTCATCTTGGCCCGCATCCTTCTGCTTCGCACGTTCGAATGAAACGCAACAATACAGCTACTAGGAGTATTTCCGGAATGTTACAGTGCACTCGACTGAACCTCTGTATATACTTACACAGATCCTCACCTTCCTTCTGTGGAAGAACCTGCAGATCACTGGGCTGTCCAGGCTCTTGGTGTCTACCTATGAAGGCGCCAACGAACTCATTGCACAAGTCTGCCCATGATGAAATGGAGTTTTCCGGCAAGTGCATCAACCATGACCTCACATTTGGCTTAAGTGCCAAAGGGAAATAGTTGGCGAATAGCTTCTCATCTCTACCTCCGGCAGCTTGAACATCAATTGTATATATGCCCAAAAAATCTGCGGGGTTTAACTTTCCGTCATACTTTTCTGGCAGTCCAGGCTTCAAGACTCGGGCAGATGGCCAACGGACCTGTCGTAGCTCATGAGCGAAGAAAGGGCACCTAACCTTGAAAGGCAAGTACCTGCTATCATTGGGCGCGGTCTCGTCATCGTCTGGGCCATTGTGCCTTTCGGACTGACGGCGTGCCTCACTACTAGGGAAAACCTTATACACAGGAGCTTACCAGTAGCGCTTTTTAGAGGGCAGTGCTGCACTATTTAGCAGTAGCGCTTGGGTAGAAAGAGCGCTGCTACTATGCATATAGTAGTAGCATTGTAGTTGTAAAACATGCTACTACTATAGTTGCTAGACCGTTGCTGGCAGGCTAGGTATACTAGTAGCGCTCATACGTGAAAAGCGCTACTTCTATTGTACTTAGCAATAGCGCTTTGCTCCAACCAGCGCTACTACTAAATTCAATCCCCTCCTATGACCAAAGTTTAGTCCCACCTCGCTCCACGAACAGAATGTTTACCACCTTAAATATGGTGCTTCTCAAACTATCACAACCACTTGTTCTTCATTGTACTCTATGTGTAGGATCTGTGGCAATATGAATCTTCGCCGGTTCCTAAACCAGTGAAGATTCATACTGAAAATTTAGATTCTAGACAAAAAGATCAATGATGACCAATGCTTTTTTTAATTTGATGCTTTTTTACAAGCTAATGATCATAGCCTTAGCAGTAGCGTTGGTTCCACAAAAACGCTACTACTAATGATTGTAGCAGTAGCGCTTGTTCCCTCAAAGCGCTAATGCTAAGGAGCTTAGCAGTAGTGGTTGTTGCGAACCGACGCTACTACTATGGGGCACCTTATCCACACCCCGGCCCGCCGCACGTCGTCGCCCCCATCGCCCCCAAGGTATGTGCCTCCCTCCCTCTAATGAGGACATCAATACCATTGTTACACCCACGGCCCCTGCTACTATACATACTGGACCAATTACTAGAGCTCGCGCACGCATATTAAATTAACAAGTACTTCGTTTCTTGGTAATGATTTTAATGTTCATTAGAATATGATGTTGCCTAAATTGGATACATTTGTTTTGCTTACAAATGAAGGGCCTAGCCTGGAGAAGGATGAACATTGGAGCAAGAACAAGCATGGAGATGATGGCATCTGCAAGGGAAGCAAGAACGGAGTTTCAAATGATGATTTTAAGACTTTGAAGCCACCGTAATGAGTGCATGAAGGATTGGACAAAATATACAAGATGCCACTTCACAAATTTTGTCCAGAGACTATTATAGGTGTTGTGTCACCTTACTATTGGGTCAAGCCCATGTAATTTTGAAATACATAAGTATAGGCTGTTTTTAGGGTCCGTGTGTGTGGGAAAACAAAGTTAGGGTTGGCTTCGGACCCCTCCTACAAAGGGTCACGAAATTCCCCCCTACTCCTCCATATATGCAACCCTTAGGGCGTCGTTTAGACTGTGGGTTTTCTTTATATTAAAAGTTCTCGATAGCTACACCTTCGCGTACTTCGTTTGTGTTCAACGACCAGGCGAAGATGTCATAGAACCCCACCTTTATCAATAAAGCTTTCCTCTTTTATTCGCAATATCCTGATTACAATTTCAGTTTCTTGCTTGTTCTTTGTTTGCTTGCAAAAAATAGACCCTCGTGGTCAGATTGATCGTGCTCCGACATGGTCTATAACCTCTCGGAGTTGGTTTAGCGATTGATAAGGCCCGACGTCCTCGCACGTTCGTAGTCGGGTCGTCAAAGTCTACTCCATCAAAAATGATAGCCACCATCTCATCGAAAGATGGGACAACTTTGCCTCTATCAAGTGGTATCATTTTTCCATGTTGCTCGGTGAGATTTTATAGTTTTTCAT
Source organism: Triticum aestivum (assembly GCF_018294505.1). Classification (NCBI taxonomy): domain Eukaryota; kingdom Viridiplantae; phylum Streptophyta; class Magnoliopsida; order Poales; family Poaceae; genus Triticum; species Triticum aestivum. Next base: position 332,410,182 of record NC_057801.1, read on the forward strand.
AGTTTAGGGTTGTTCTTGATGCCTACAGTCCACGAAAAAGCCAAAAATTAGGTATAGTAATATTATCCAAACCAGTCCGAGCCATGCATAACCTTTTATGTATTTGCTTTGTTGAATTTGCGGTTGCATCGTCGTGTCTAGTTGCTGGTCTTAGCATCTAGTCTTTTAGAGTTTCGAGTTCTGTTCACTGGTTTTCACGCCGCCACCGCACCTTCATCATCCACTGCCATATACCACCACCACACCAGATTCATCATCCGCTGCCATATACCACCACCACACCACATACATCGCCGCTGCCATATACCACCATATATCCGCCAGCAATCTGAGTCCATATATACCACGTCACCAATCCGAGTCTACATATACCACTGTCTGTCCATCACCAATCTGAGTCCATATATACCACCGCATGTCCATCACCAATCCGGGTTCTTTTCATATTAGATTAGTTTTCGAGATCCATCTAATTTTAGTTTTGTGTTTCCTTGGTTGAGTAGGTTTCGGCAAAAAAAAATTGTCTGGAGACCCCTGGGCAGTTTAGATTAAAAGTTTGCCATAGCTGCAACTTTGTGTACTTTGTTTGTGTTCAACGACCAGAGCAAGACGTCACAGAACCCCACCTTAATTAATAAAGGTTTCCTCTTAAATTCGCAATATCCAGATTGCAATCTCAGTTTTTGGCTTGTTCTTCGTTTTCTCGCAGGACATAGACCCTCGTGGTCAGGTTGATGGTGCTCCGACGTGTTCAATAACCCCTCGGAAGCTGGTTTAGTGATTGCTAAGGCGAGACGTCTTCACACGTTCATAGTCGGATCGTCAAAGACGACTCCCACAAAAAATGATAGCTATCTCATCGAAACTGTCTGCGTTCTGGGAACGGGGGTCCCCAGACTTGCCTGCCTGCGGCATGGCTCAAGTGGTGGCCCAGTACGGCCCATCTCCATCAGCACAAGACTCAAGACCCTCGCGAGGGGCCAACCCTCGCAGGGCGGACAACACAAGACTTCTTCAGGAACGGCCTCGACGGGCAGGCTCGCGAGGAGGCGGAGAGATCAAGGCAAGGTACCTCGCGAGGTGCTCGTGACGCAAGCCATGAAGATCGGGACCATGCGGGCGCCAGGCGGGCGCCAGGCGGGCGCCGGCCTGTGCAGTGTCCTTGTTTCCTCTTTGGTGCAAAGGGGGCAAGCACATGCGTGGAGTACCGAGGCATCAGGAAAAGGTTACCATTTCAGTGCAACAAGACCAAGACCAGTGGAGCGGCAGGATGGAGGTCACTGTGGAGCCCAGGACGGCGTCATCGCCAGTGCCTTTGGCAGCCGAAGACCAACTTTAGTCAGGATAACTTGTACTAGATGTTCCCCTTCGAAATGGACGTTGTTGGCACCCTTCCTGCTCAATATTTGGGAAGAGGCCCAGGGCCTCTATATATAGGGATAACCACCACATAATAGGGGCATCTGGTTCGACATCCAAGAGGCGATCGAACTCACCCAAGCAGTTCATCACACCAGCTCAAGAACACCTCTCGCGAGGCTGTTCTTCCCTTGTACTGTTCATCATCAGCCCCTGAGCCAATCCACCACACCACACACTGGAGTAGGGTATTACACCACATCGGTGGACCTAACCAGTATAAATCTCATGCCCCTTGTGCTGTTCAGGCGATTGGACGTAGATCGGTAGGGGAAAGATCTTCGTGCGCACCCCAGAGTTCGAACCTTAAGGGTCTGCCGGAACTCAACATCCGATATTTGGCGCGCCAGGTAGGGGTGCGCCGAAATCTTTCTTCCGCTGTTTCGCGTTCGATCTTCCGTCATGTCCATGGCTGATGCTCGTCGGGCTCACGCTGAGCGTCGGGCTGCTCTCGCCGCCCACGTCGCCCAGACGGCTCCCGTCGGTTGGTGTCCCCGTCGTTCCCCATCGCCTGCCGCCAACGCCGCCACCGGCCCGGCGGGGAACGAGCAGCAGGCCTCGTCGCTGCATCCTTCGGTGCGGCGGGAAGGCCGCACCGCCACCCCGTCACTGACTTCAGCTGGTTCGTCGTCCCACGCCAGTCGCGCCCCCACGGACGCGCACGCCGCATTGCTCTTGGCGCGTGAGCTCCTGCACTACCGTCCCATCGACGACCTCTACGAGGAGTGGCTCGCTCGCATCACCGAGCTCGTCAGCGGCGCAGGGGTCTCCCCTGCACCGTCCCTCTCGCTGCCTCGCCCTCCGTCCTGCACGGGAGGCGCAGATCAGGAGGCGCCTCCGCCACCTCCTCCCCAAAACGGCGTCTTGGCTCCAAGGCGTGTGGCCCCAGGACGAGATCCACCGCGTCCGGCGCCCACGCGACAAGAAAGGAGCTTCCAAGAATTCCCTCATCCCCAAGAAGGTGCACGCATGCTCCCGGCACCGGCGCGCCAAGACCGCATCCCTGCGCCAGCACGTCAAGACCCCACGCTGCTCCAGGTAGCGGCACGCGGGAATCTCCAGGAGCAAGCCCTGCATGAGCAAAGAGCTCTGGTGGTCACTGCAGGCTGTCGCGCCTTCATCACCGAGCTATGCAGTGTCGCCTGGCCGGGCAAGTTCAAGCCTGACCTGCCTCCTCGCTACGACGGCACTGCAGACCCCGCGGAGTTCCTACAGCACTATGAGCTAGGGATCGAAGCCGCCAACGGAGATGAAAAGTTCATGGCGAACAGGTTTCCCATGGCACTCAAGGACGGCGCCCGCACCTGGCTCCTGAACCTGGCCGCTGGCACGATATCCTCCTGGGACGAGATGTGCACTTGCTTCATCGCCAACTTCCAGGGCACGCGCGACCGTCCGCTGGCCGTGGGTGACCTGCGCCGCATCAAGCAGCAGCCTGGAGAGACCTTGCAGAAGTACATCCAGCGCTTCAACAATGCTCGCCTCAAGATTCCCAGGGTGACCGAGGAGGCCATCATCTCAGCGTTCTCTGATGGCGTCCCCGACGTCAAGATGAAGGAGGAGCTGGCAATCCACGAAGATCTGTGTACGTCTCTGGAGCTGTTCAACCTGGCGACCAAGTGCGCAAGGGCTGAGGAGGGACGCCTCTCTCTTCTCGAGCTCCCAGCAGCAGACCCAGAAGAGAAGAAAGCCAAGGCCAAGGATGTGAAGCACAAGGGGGCAGCTGTGCTCGCAGCAGAGCCGGACACAAAGCGCGGCAGGGACCAGCCGGAGTCGTCCAAGGGCAACCAGTATTGTGTGTACCACGATATCCATACCCACAACACCAACGAATGCCAAGAGCTCAGGGCCGTGCGAGAAGGCCGAGTCGGTCGACACCCCGAGCGCAACGATCGGGGCTATGGCCGAGGCGGAGCAAGAGGTGGAGGACGATGGGAGGACTATGGCCCTCGCCAAGATTGGCGTGACCGGCCTCGCGAGGACTGCTGGCAGGACCAGCCTCGCGAGGGATCTTGGAGATATCAGCCTCGTGAGGATCACCCGCAAGGTAACGCAGGACTTCCTCCTCTGCCACCACCACCAAGAAGGAATGAGGACCATCATCAGGATGAGGGGGCTGGGGGCTTCCAGGAGCCGCGTGCAATCGCTTGCATCTTGGGCGGCGCTCAGGCCCCAGACTCTCAGCACATCTTCAAGCAGTTTGCTCATGAGGTGAATGCAGTCCTTCCCAAGCTTGAGGCCACGCGCCCTCTCAGGTGGTCCGCGTGTGCCATCACGTTCAGCTCCACGGATCAGCTCAAGTGCGCGGCAACGGTCGGTGTCCTCCCGATGCTCTGCTCCCCAGTCATCAGCAATGTGCAAGTTACCAGGACCCTCATCAATGGCGGGGCAGGGCTCAATGTCCTGTCCGTTGAGACATTCAACAATCTTCAAGTGCCATACGATCAGCTTCAGCCAACCCAGCCCTTCTCAGGAGTCACTGATGGTTCCACTGTCCCGATAGGGCAGGTCCGCCTCCCCATCACCTTTGGACAGCACAACAACTACCGCACCGAGCTCATTGACTTCAACATCGCCCACATTCGCCTGCCATACAATGCCATCCTCGGGTATCCAGCCCTGGCCAAAGTTCTTGGCGGTGACTCACCATGGCTACAACGTCCTCAAGATGCTAGGAAGTGGCGGGGTCATCACGGTCCCCTGTGAAGAGAAGGATGTGGTGTGCTCCCTCGAGCGCGCCTTCCAAGCCGCGTCAATCGAGGACCCAGATAGCAAGAATGGAAACCTTCCTGAAGCGGCTCCCAAGAAGAAGAAGACATCACCTGGCTCAAGGCCTCATGAGGCAGGCGCCTCCGGATGCACCACATCCGGACATGCGCCAATCCAAGGGGCGCCACCCTCCGTCCCATAGGGAGGCGCGCCCGGTGCCCTCCTCGGGCAAGGCTCGGGGGCTCTTTCCTGGGGAGCCACTGACTTTGCCAAGGTCAAGAGGGAGGCGCTTGGGCACCACTTGGAGGCGTGCTTCACGGCACGTTTCCCTCAAGAAGGTGTGAGGCAAGGAGGGCCCAACCCTCAGGAGTTCATCACCAAGGTCGCTCAGGAGTTGCAGGAATTGAGAGTCATGCGCGGCAACCACCGCCTGCCCAGCATAGCTCCCCATCCAGGTAAGGATGGCAGGCTGCGCACCTGCATCGACTACCCAGGGCTCAATCGAGTCACGTCTCAGGAGTGTTTCTGGCCTTCGCGCATGGGGCGTTGCGCGGGTCCACCGCATAGCTACGTTCGCATGCCCTTCGGCCTGCCGAACGCGGCTACAGCCCACCAGCGCCTGATGAGAAGCATTCTGGAAGCTCAGGTGGCCAAGCATCATGCGCTCCTGGAGGAAATGGATATGGACCTCGCCAAGCCGCCCGAGCCTCCTGAGCCTCCTGAGGCTCGGGGCCCCGAGGGCTCATGAGGATTGGCTTCTTCGCCTCACGTCGCCAGCTGCTCCGACACTCGCTTTGCAATGGTATCAGGTGACTTCTTTCAAGTTTCATTTCAGCCGGGAGCGCCCTCAGGGCTGCATCATTCCCAGGCCGCATGGGTCTGTCCCCGCGGCATGTATCCGTTTTGCTTTCGTCTTCAGCTTACCTTATTGGGGGCGCCCCTCGGGCTGCATCATCCCCAAGTCGCTTGGGCCTGACCCAACGACGATTTCCTTTCTCTGCATCTATCTAAGTTGATTTTCTTCTTCATGCTTAACTTGCTCGAGATAATCGCCTGCTCGATTGACACCTACCTTTGGAGCCGCTCACTCTGGCACGGCGCTTGCGCATGGGTCCGTCCCTGCAACGTCGTCAAATCTGAGTAGTCGAGCTCTGGCCACGGCAGCCCCGCATAGCGCTACCTCACTAGGCCCTCGGTGCCGCAATCACTCCCTCGGAGCAACCAATGGCTGGTTGGCAACCATAATGGCAGTCCTTGTTTTCCTTGTGTTGGTATACATGATCCACGTAAGGAGTAGCATGGGGGCGTTGCGAGCTCCCTCTCCCTATCTCTCGTATGATCCGCTCGCGTGTTAAAAGGGGGCACGTGAGAATCGACTCATGGGCTCTTACTGGCTCTCTAGCCCTCACCCCTGGCCTTGACCCACGGCATCGCGACCTGTCATACCAGTGGCGGCTGAGCTCGCTCGAGGGCCGGGACCTGAGGACGTAGAGCATGAAGGAAAGTGCGGGGAAGAGGGGAGAAGCTCACGAGGGCCGACCCAGCAACACCCCAGCTGCCGGCACGTGGGCCAGGCACCTCGCCAAAGAACGACTCCAAGTTCACGAGATAAGTCACGCCCCTGCAGAAGCTAAACCAACGCAACTCCAAACTCATGCCTAGTGCGGCTCTGTCACGGCGACACTGCCTTCCTTTCTCGCCCAGCGGAGGCTGCTTGAGCACTAAAGGGGACCTCCTGAGCATCGCGGCTCAGGGGCTCTTACTGGACCTTGGGCCGCTCACCTCCTGGCCTTGACCACGGCATCGCGACCTAGCATACCAGTGATGGATGAAGCCTTCCTGGGGACCAGGACCTGTCAACGTAGAGCACCAAGCCCTCATGAGGAAAGAAAGGGGGAGCCGAGCCGGGACAAGACACGCATCTTGCATTGATTCATAATAAGGATATAATATTCACAAAAGACATGGCATGCGCCTTACATACCCCCGCGGGTCGTTACTTCGATTCCTCGCAGGGAACAAAAGGTGTTAATCCTAAGGAACGCTAACTACGCGCGCCTCCGCAGGAGACGCCATCATCAACAGTGGGCCGTCAGGCGCCGGCGCCAACCCCATCCAGATCAGTGGCGTAGGCGGCCTGATGCAGCTGCCCTGCTCCGAGCACGACGCGAGCTCGGGGGCTCATAGTTGTCGTCGCTCGTCTCCGGAGTCACGTGAAGCTCGGGGGAGTCGCTGGATTCTTCGGCTCCTCCGCTGCTTCCTGAGGAGCTGCTGGGGAATCGGTTGGCAGGCCTGTTCCTCGCCACCTAGATGCCCCGGCCGCTTCCCTTGGGGCAGCACTCCAGCCGACGTCCTTCTGCGTCGAAGACCTTGAAGAACATCAAGGATGCGCCATCGTATTAAAGATGAATTACGAGGGCACCCCCTGTCCGGCAGACCCGGGCGATCTCGCCCCAGCCCCGGGTCATGTAGACCTTGCCCGGAGCGACGACCGCGACCTCTGCTCCGATCGCAAGGGTGCTGCAGTCAGCATGCTGCAGCCAGAGCTCCAGAGACCCACTCGGCGGCACCTCGAAGGTGAAGGAGGGAGGAAGGCGAATCCAAGAGCGTGGAGGCATGGCGGCGTGAAGCAAAAGCTCGCGAGAAGGGTAGCGGGAACCCAGGCAACGGCCGCTCGTACCAAGGTTGCGACGTCTCCTGCCGTGCGACCACGTCGCAACGGCCGGGGACCGGCCGTTTCTTCGGCGAAAGTGGGTCGGGACCCTCTCGGGGGGCCTTTACCTTCTCTTCCGCAAAAAACTGGCGGATCGGCGCCATTGGCGTAAGGTGGAGCAAGGGCAATGAGAAGAAGAAGGGGAGAAGCAGGAAGAGATGGACTGCGGAGGCTCTCGCCCGTCCGTACTTATAGTCCAGAGGAGGCCAACCATCGGCCACCACGATCAAGACCCATTTTCTGCATGCAGGGACTTGTCAAGTCGAGCAGTTGCCGAGGCAGCGTGGGGAAGTAGAGACGCCCATGTCCAATCAACCGCCAGGCGACGCCCAAGGCCGCAGGCTGATGGGGCCCGCGGCGCTCCGTACTTGCCCCTTCGCTTCTTTGCTAAGCCAAGTACGAGCGCGCCTTGGTCCCCGGGGCTACTGTCGGCGTTCTAGGAACGGGGGTCCCCAGACTTGCCTACCTGCGGCTTGTGGCGTGGCTCAAGTGGTGGCCCAGTACGGCCCATCTCCATCAGAACAAGACTCAAGACCCTCGCGAGGGGCCAAGCCTCGCGTGGCGGAAGACACAAGACTTCTTCAGGAACGGCCTCGCCAGGCAGGCTTGTGAGGAGGCGGAGAGATCAAGGCAGGGTACCTCGTGAGGTGCTCGTGACGCAAGCCATGACGATCGGGACCAGGCGGGCGCCGGCCTGTGCAGTGTCCTTGTTTCCTCTTTGGTGTAAAGGGGGCAAGCACAGGCGTGGAGTACCGAGGCATCAGGCAAAGATTACCATTTCAGTGCAACAAGACCAAGACCAGGGGAGCGGCAGGATGGAGGTCACCGTGGAGCCCAGGACGGCGTCATCACCAGTGCCTTTAGCAGCCGAAGACCAACTTTAGTCAGGATAACTTGTACTAGATGTTCCCCTTCGAAATGGCCGTTGTTGGCGCCCTTCCCGCTCAATATTTGGGAAGAGGCCCAGGGCCTCTATATATAGGGATAGCCACCACATAATAGGGGCATCTGGTTTGGCATCCAAGAGGCGATCAAACTCACCCAAGCAGTTCCTCGCACCAGCTCAAGAACACCTCTCGCGAGGCTATTCTTCCCTTGTACTGTTCATCATCAGCCCCTGAGGCAATCCACCACACCACACACTGGAGTAGGGTATTACAGCACAACGGTGGCCCGAACTAGTATAAATCTCGTGTCCCTTGTGTTGTTCATCGTTTTAGCTTAGATTCTCACGAGGTGATTGGACGTAGATCGGTAGGGGAAAGATCTTCGTGCGCACCCCAGAGTTCGAACCTTAAGTGTCTGCCAGAACCCAACATCCGACAGAAACATCGAGACACCTTTGCTTCTATCAAGTGGTATAAGATTTCCAGGTTGATCAGTGAGATTTTCCAGTTTTTCATAATTTAGATCAAGTATGTTCTTCATACCTACAGTCCACAGAAAAGCCAAAAAAATTAGGGTTAGTTCATCATATCCGAACCAATCTGAGCCTTTGAATAATCTTTTTAGGTTTTTGCTTCATTGAATTTGTGGTTGCCTCATTGTGTATAGTTGCTGGTCTTAGCGTGTAGTCCTTTAGAGTTTCGAGTTCTGTCACAGTTTGTCACGCCGCCGCCGCACCATCTTCATCGCTGCTGCCATCTACCGGCACCTCTACCATAGCCTACCCCATATACCACCACTGCTGCCATATCCTACCACCACTACCATATAGCACCTGCGCTACCATATTCCACCATCGCTGCCATATACCACCACTGTTGCCATATCCTACCACCATATATCCACCACCAATCCGAGTTCTTTTCATATTAGGTTCTTTGCCTCCTGTTGTCACTAACATTTTACAGGAGTTTGCTGATGTCTTTCCACAAGATGTGCCACCAAGATTACCACCTATTCGAGTGACTAAGCATCATATTGCCTTAATTCCTAGTGCATCACTACCCAACCATGCACCATATCGTACCAATCCAGAGGAGACGAAGGAGATTATGTGTTAAGTACAGGAGCTGCCCGACAAAGGTTATATACGTGAATCTCTTAGTCCTTGTGTTGTTCCTATTATACTAGTGCCAAAAAAGGACGGCACGTCGCGTATGTGTGTTGATTGTAGAGGCATTAATAATATTACTATTCATGATCGTCATCCTATTCCTAGGCTAGATGATATGCTGGATCAATTGAGTGTCTCTACAATATTCTCCAAAGTTGATTTGCATAGTGGATACCATACAATTCGTATGAAATTGGGAGATGAATGGAAAACAACATTTAAAACTAAGTTTGGATTATATGAGTGGTTAGTCATGCCTTTTGGGTTAACTAATGCACCTAGTACTTTCATTATATTAATGAACGAAGTTTTACGTGTTTTCATTGGATGATTTGTGGTAGTCTATTTTGATGATATACTGATTGATAGCAGATCTTTGGAGGAACATTTGGAACATTTATGTGTCGTTTTTATTGCTCTACGTGATGCACGTTTGTTTCGTAACCTTGGGAAGTGCAACTTTTGCATCGACCAATTATCTTTTCTTGGCTATGTCTTTACTCCACAGGTAATTGAAGTTGATAAAGCCAAGATTGAAGCTATTGAGAGTTGGCCGCAGCCCAAAACGATCACACAAGTGAGGAGTTTTCTTAGCCTCACTGAATTCTATAGGCGTTTTGTGAGAGATTTCAGCACCATTGCTGCACCTCTCAATGAGCTTACAAAGAAGGATGTGCCTTTTGTTTGGGGTACCGCACAGGAAGAAGCCTTCACGGTATTGAAAGATAAGTTGGCACATGCTCCTTTACTCCAATTTCCTAATTTTAATAAGACTTTTGAGCTTCAATGTGATGCTAGTGGAATTCGATTAGGAGGTGTGTTATTACAAGATGGCAAACCTATTGCATACTTTTCTGAAAAATTGAGTGGGCCTAGTCTGAATTATTCTACTTATGATAAAGAATTATATGCTCTTATTCAGACTTTAGAAACATGGCAACATTACTTATTGCCCAAAGAATTTGTTATACATTATGATCATGAATCTTTGAAACATATTAAAAGTCAAGCCAAACTGAATCGTAGACATGCTAAATGGGTTAAATTCATTGAGACTTTCCCTTATGCCATTAAACACAAGAAGGGTAAAGAAAATGTTATTGTTTATGCATTGTCACGTTGCTATGCTATGCTTTCACAACTTGAATTCCAAATATTTGGTTTGGAGACCATCAAACATCAATATGTGCATGATGCTGATTTTAAAGATGTATTGCAAAATGTGAAGAAGGGAGAACATGGAACAAGTTCATTGTTAATGATGGATTTGTTTTCTGTGCTAATAAGCTATGCATTCTAGGTAGCTTCGTTTGTCTTTTGTTGTTGCAGGAGGTGCATGGAGGAGGATTAATGGGAAACTTTGGCGTGAAGAAGACGGAGGACATACTCGCTACACATTTCTTTTGGCCAAAGATGAGACAGAATGTTGAGCGTTTTGTTGCTCGCTGCACTGCATTTCCTTTGCCTGTACCTAGTGTTCCTTGGGAGGATATATCTATGGACTTTGTTTTAGGTTTACCTCTAACAAAGTAGGGGAGAGATATCCTATTTGTTGTCGTGGATAGATTCTAAAAAATGGCACAATTTATACCATGCCATAAAAGCAATGATGCTGTTAATGTTGTTGATTTGTTCTTTTGTGATATTATTCGCTTGCATGGTGTTCCAAATACAATTGTTTCAGATCGTGATACTAAATTTCTTAGCCACTTTTAGAGCTGTTTATGGGCTAAGTTGGGGACTAAACTGCTTTTTAGTACTACTTGTCACCCTCAAACTGATGGACAAACTGAAGTAGTCAATAGAATATTGTCTACTATGCTTAGGGCTATTTTGAATAATAATAAGAAAATGTGGGAAGAATGCTTGCCTCATATTGAATTTTTTTATGATCGTTCGTTGCATTCTACTACTAAGATGTGCCCTTTTGAAATTTTGTATGGTTTCCTACCTCGTGCACCTATTGATTTATTGCCTCTTCCATCTTCGGAGAAGGTTAATTTTGTGCTAAACAACATGCTGAATTGATCTTAAAAATGCATGAGTTACCTAAGGAAAACATTGAGCGTATGAATGCTAAATATAAACTTGCTTGAGATAAGGGTAGAAAACATATTGTGTTTGCACCTGGAGATCTTGTTTGGTTACATTTGCGTAAGGATAGATTTCCTGATTTGTGCTAATCAAAGCTAATGCCACGTGTTGATGGTCCTTTTAAGGTGTTAGAGAAAATAAATGATAATGCATATAAACTTGAGCTGCCTGCAGAGTTTGGGGTTACTCTCACTTTTAACATTGAAGATTTGAAGCCTTATTTGGGTGAGGAAGATGAGATCCCATCGAGGACGACTGCATTTCAAGAAGGGGAGGATGATGAGGACATCAATACCATTGTTACACCCACAACCCCTGCTACTATACATACTGGACCAATTACTAGAGCTCGCGCACACCAATTAAATTACCAGGTACTTTTGTTTCTTGGTAACGATTCAAATGTTCATGAGAATATGATGCTTCCTAAATTGGATATATTTTCTTTGCTTACAAATGAAGGGCCTAGCTTGGAGAATGACGAACATTGGAGCAAGAACAAGCATGGAGATGATGGCATGCGCAAGGGAAACAAGAACGGAGTTTCAAGTGATGATTTCAGGACTTTGAAGCCACCGTAATGTGTGCTTGAAGGCTTGGACTAAATATACAAGATGACACTTCATTTCATCCAGAGGCTATTATAGGTGTTGCGTCACCTTATTATTGGGCCAGGCCCATGTAATTTCGAAATACATAAGCATAGGCTATTTTTAGAGTCCGTATGTGTGGGAAACAAAGTTAGGGTTGGTTTCGGACCCCTCCTACAAGGGGTCACAAAATTCCCACCTACTCCTCCATATATAAAACCCTTAGGGCATCATTTAGACTTTGGGATTTGTTTAGATTAAAAGTTCGCCATAGCTGCAACTTCGCGTACTTTGTTTGTGTTCAATGACCAGACCAAGACGTCACGGAACTCCACCTTGATAAATAAAGCCTTCCTATTTTATTCGAAATATCCAGATTGCAATTTTACTTTCTTGCTTGTTCTTCATTTGCTTGCAGGAAATAGACCCTCGTGGCCAGGTTGATCATGCTCCAGCGTGGTCAATAATCTCTCGGAGTTGGTTTAGCGATTGCTAAGGCGCAATGTCCTCGCACGTTCATAGTCGGATCGTCAAAGACAGGACACCTTTGCCTCTATTACCCTCCCTCTTCCTCTCGCCGCCCTCCTCTCTCCTCCCTCCGCAGGCCTCCCTCTCTCCTCCCTCCTCGCACCGGTGGCCCTCCTCCCTTCTCCCTCGTCCAACTTCTGCCCTGCTCCCTTCTCCCTCCTCCCACTGCCCTCCTCTCTCCTCCCTTCCCCAGCCGCACGAAGCCCTACTCCTCCTCCTCCCGCTGCCCTCCTCTCTTTGTATAAAGATTTTGGTATAAAAAAATTTAGTAATAGAAATTTTTAGGAATAGAAATGTATTATGTTATATGATATTTGTTTAGTAAATGTAGGTTTTCTGAATGGAATTGAAGAAAATAAGTAAATTGTATGTCTTTTTAATAGAATAGCAATTTTTCTAAGTTATGTGAAACTAGGACATTTTTCTATGATTCAAGAAGAAGACAGTAGTTAAAAAACCAGGGCATTTTTCTAGGATTTTTGAGGATATATAACTACATGGATGGATGGACAGATGTTAGGGCTAGAACTAGGGTATTTTTAGTAAATGTATATAGGTCTTTTCAATTTTTAGGGTTAGAACAAGGTATTCTTAATAAATGGTAGGGCTAGAAGTAGGATTTTTTAGACATAGGGTTTCACTAAGTCCTAAGATGACGATAATAATGTTTTTGTTTATATTTTGTTTTTGCAGAAGTCAAGGAGCCCCTGCATCATGCCCGCCATCGTCCCCGTCACCGACCACCTCTGACCTCGAGGTGAGAAAGAGCGCTATCCCCATGTCGATGATGATGTAGATGTTTTGCTAGTTATAGTTGAGTAGTAGCTACATGAGTGGCCTATGTTTGCAGGGAACACCTCACAGTGGCCTATGTTTTCCCGGAGTGTTGATTAATTTCCATTCCGGCAAATTTCAGGTGCTCGATATATGTCCTTTTTAGCCAAGGTCATGCCGGATTTTTCCATAAATTTTGGCATGACTTGTGCTAGAATATGTAGGAAATATGAAGTTGCCCAAATTTTGTAGAAAGATAATTAAACGACATTTTGGGTTGACGTTAAGTCTGTCGAGGCTCCATACATGACAGTCAATAAATGAGTGAGGGAGAAAGTATGCACCATATATAAGAGAAGAAGAATCCCGACTGTTGTCGTGGGGGTCGTTTCTCCTTCTTCTCCTTGTGCTAGACCTTTGTTATGCACTAGGGGAAGGAGGAGTAACAACCATCACCGATGTTTGCAAATGCCAGAGAGGAATTGGTGAGGGAGAGTCTCCACCATATATGAGAGGATGAAGAATCCCAACTGTCGTCGTGGGGGTCGCTTCTCCTTCGTTCCCGTGTTCTAGACATTTTGGTGTAATGCACTCAGGAACAAAAGGAGGAGCGACCATCACCAACGGTCGAATATATACACCACGTGAGCTGAGAGTTTTCAAGAAATGACTTGACAGACCGATAGTCAACCCGTGATGAATAATAATGATCTAATTTAGTTTTTGTAGTACATATATTTAATTTTAGAAGCTTAATCTTTGAATTATGAACATAGGAAATGTCAGCGGACAATGATAGTCTCCCGGAGTGCGACTGGTGCGGCGACGACCGGGGTCTATGCAATAGGCCTCACCTGGTAGAAGGTCGACGCTTCGGCATTATGCTCCGGAGACCTTCGATGTTGAAATGGTACACATGGATGACAAGTGTTTTCTCGTAATTAAGCACGACTTCTGCTTCTTCAACGTGTAATTTTCGTCTTTTACAATTCGACTAGCTTATCCCGTGCCATGCAAGACGCTATGTCTTGGAGAGGATGGATTTTGAAGATCATGAAAGTACGGGAACAAAGATAGTTAACCTAAGGACCCATCATGGGTATGATTTTGCTGCAAATCTATACAATTCTAATAGTGTATCTCATTGTGTTTGCCCGAATTGGGAAGCACTTTACAAGACATATGATTTTCATGAGGGTATGCTTGTCACCTTGGAGCTTGGTGATCCTGACATCAACGAATAGAATATGGACACTTGGGTCCTTATTGATACGCTTCCAATTCTACCGCTATGTGAGTTTTCAAACATAGTTATTAAGTAATCTATATTTGTAATTTCAAAATAGTTGACAACTTATTTCCATTGACAGCATATTTTCATTCTTCAAAAAATGTACGGAAGATGGTAGACATGACCTACTACATGGACGGCGCAAAATTAACTTACCAGGAGAAAGATCATCTTATCTCATTTATTATTGATGTTGAGAATTACAATATAAATTATCAAACTCCTACACATTATGGTCAATATGTGCCACTAGTGCGCATGCTGACCTACTATTACGACAACGGTGCATTTTTGTATATATTCTTCTAAAGCTAAACTGCATTGCTAACTATGATGTTATTATTATGTTTTTCAACAGAAAGTCCTGAAGGATTGTGTGCCTGATCTGATGTTTCCGAGAGGTTGGCTTGATATTTTTAGCTTACAGCCATATCTGCCTTGGCTTCACAACTATTCATACCAGATTTCTAAAACCGATCAAGACATGACAATCAAAGAATGGTGAAAATGTATTAACAATCATAGGGAGCTATTTGGAAGCAACATTATTCGAAGCACAAGAATTGGGGACAGGATGGTCTCCATTCTTCATAATGGAGAGTCAAGGCCTATCTTGTTTTATGCTATTTTACCTTCGAGAGGGTAGTAGATCCTATGAGAGAGGAGTAGGTCATAGGTACAATGTGTTATCATGTGTTACACTATGTTACAGTTGACGATGAGGAGGAGGAAGGGTTGTGATTATGACTAGTGACCAAGTTGTTATATGATGTCTGATGGACGAAAATGATGACCAAGTTATTATGATGATGCATGATGCTAAGTTGTTATATGAGCATGATGAGTTATTATATGAGCATGATGAGATCAAATTTGGATTAGTAGTACTTTCTAGATGCACCGCATGTTGCCTCCACTTGAATCTAATCCATGTTCATTTCACCCACAGTTATATATAATAACTAATCATGGTCATAAAATCATATTATGAAAGTATTGTATATAAATCCTATACAAATACAACGACAATAAGCTGCATTTTCAAAATTATAGGAAAATTTAGTAGTGCTTTTCAAAAGAAATGCTACTGCTACTTACTATTATCAGTAGAGCTTTTCCCTACCAAGCACTACTGCTAACTAGGTATAGCAGTATAGCTGGAAAACCAGCGCTGCTGCTACCAGTTAGCTATAGCGCCTTACTGGTAGTGCTTGTACAAGTGCTACTGATAGCTATAAAACAAGCACTACTACTAGGGTTATCCCTAGTAGTGTCTCTCGACGTCGCTCTATGGTGATGCGTGCATCTTCCTTCCGCCGGTCTTCCAGAACTCGCCGCTGAACACGATGGGTTTGCGGGTCAAAGGAAGACATCGACGTCTCGTCGGGCTCGTCGACTCGTTGAGTTCGCCGTGGCTGCCACTGGGCCTGCTGTCGCGGAGGGGATTGCACCGTTGTTGTAGCCCCCTCAACATGACCAACGTCTCGGGTCACCGTCGCCGTTCGCCGGCATCGTGACGGCTCCGCATACTATGATTTACCAGCTTCAGCAAAGCAAATCAAACTCTGGACGGTGGCCCTCCACTCATCCATCTTGTAAGCTGTTGGTGGAAAGTACAACAAAAGCTAGGCTCGCGCCATTGCTTCCGCGGTCGTGCTTGGCATGGCCATCGAGGCAGACCGCGATATCGCTCGACTCTTGGTAGAACCAACGGGAGCGTCGTCGTGTTCTTGTCGTCGTGGGCCAGTCGCCAAGGCGGGTAGTGAGTGGACCGCGCTTGGGGGTCGACGGCCCCATTCGGTGCCCCGCCTTCCCTGTCTAGCTCTTGGCAAGGTGGGCGCCTCGTAGTCGCGTCCGTAGTGGGAGGGACAGGAGGATCACGCTTGCGCCAGAGCAGGTGTCTCTTTTGCAACTGCGTTCGCTAGTGCGGCGGGGAAGTGGAGACTGGTGGTTCCCTCGCCCCACAGCTTCCGGGTCAAGCTCGCTAGGATGCTTCTGATGCTGCCCATCCTTGGCGTTTCCTTCTCCAACATCAGTCGCAAGGAATACAACGACAGCGCCGCCTGCGCCTGTCGTATTGCATGCAGAACCCATCTCACCCAACGCCACCATGGCCTGTACGGTGTCCACGACTGTGTGGGAGGGGGCCTTCTAAGTGGGGGGATGTACGGTCGCGCCAGGTTTCTTCTTGGGCGCCATGGATGGAGAAGATAATGACGAAGAAGATGATGATGAAGATTGATGCGGTGTTCACTACATCGTGTTCGGGCAAGCAAGGTCCCCGTACCTGGCACGCGAAAGATGTCGTGGATGAACACGATCACCTATGGTGCCATGAGCCCCTTGTGGTTCGGCGAGGGGGAAGATCACGTTTCACAAAGAGCGGAAGCCATGAGGCCGCATGACGATGGGGCTCTGGTCATTTTTACCCAGGTCAGGCCGCTGGTAAGCGTAAAACTTGAATCCTGCTTTGGTGGATTGGATTGGAGGAAACACAACAACACGCAGTGCTCAAGCCCGGCAAGATGGACTTCGGGAGAGCTGCTACATGCGTACAAGTGTGGGGAGGTCCGGATCCCTCTCTAGGTTGCCTTGGGCCTCCTTTTATAGCTTAAGGGGTAACCATAGTGGCAAAAAAGTCATTATCTTGTGATTAGATAGCCCATAGTGCTATCATACCTAACTGTGGCACTTAGGAAAAAATGCCATAAATGCTACCATAGGTGTCGAGCGAGGGTGCATCCCCGACAAGCTTATATCACCGCTTAACTAGCCTTGCTTATCATTTTGATACGCCATTAGATGGGTGTTACAGCGGTGTGATGTGTCTTCTAGTGGGTCGTCACGTGCTTAGTGAGAACCACTTAGTTGCCTGGAGGCTCGACACCGCATTGATAAATGACTGGCAACGTGATGCGGTGGAGCGGTGGCAATCTGGCTAGCACCTGTCGGGGGCAGGGCTTGCCGGGCCTTCCTGGAGGGATGCGTGCCATGATCTCCAGTTGCACTAGAGGCGCAACTGGCACGGTTTGGATTTGCTCTTGCTTGTTGTATCCACCTTGCCGACCTCGCCTGGCTGGCAATGGATATTATATTTCTCATGGAATCCTTTGTTTGTTTGCTTGGCTTGGTCTTCTTGACACGCACCTTGATCTCATGAAGAGTGGCTTCTCTATCTTAGGTTTGTGTTGTGCCTTGGTGCCGAATGCATGATCGTTAGTATGCCTGTGCATGAGCTTGTTCAACAAATGTGCATGTTCGTTGAACTGACACCTACATAAAGGAGCCTACAGACTCTACAACTTCACCATAGAAATGGAAGAGCGCGAAGCCTGGAATGCGGACCTGCTCTGCAAGTTTTACAGTTAGAATCAAATATTTTTCGCTGTAATAGTATTCCGAAGGAACTTAGATGAATGAAAGTCTTACTTTTCCTGTATATCGTCTAGTTCGGCCTAGAGCCGCATTTTCACTCAGGTGATTAACTACATTGAGAAACTAACACACATACACACACTCCCAGTGGCCGGAGGGGGCTTAGCTGCAATTTAGTTCCGCCTAAGTTCAAAAACAATTCGAGTGTGGACGCGCTCCACACTACTGTATATCGTCTAGTTCGTCCTAGAGCCACATTTTCCCTGAGGTGATTAACTACATTCAGAAACTAACACACATACACACACTCCAAGTGGGTGAAGGGGGCTTAGCTACGATTTAGTTTCGCCTAAGTTCAAAAACAATTCGAGTGAGGACATGCTCCACACTTGGAGGCTTAGGTGCAATCCAATTTCGCCTAACTTCAAGAACAACCCGAGTGGGGACACGCTCCACACTCAGGGGCTTAGCTGCGATCCACTTTTGCCTAAGTTCAAAGAATATTTCGAGTGGGGATATGCTCCACGCTCAGGGGCTTAGCTGCGATCCAGTTTAGCCTAAGTTCAAAAACAATCTATGTGAGGACACTCTCCACACTCGGAGGCTTAGTTGTGATCCAGTTTCGCCTAAGTTCAAAGACAATCCAAGTGGGGGTATGCTCCACACTCGGGGGCTTGGCTGCGATCCAGTTTTGCCTAAGTTCAAAAACAATCTGAGTGAGGACACGCTCCACACTCGAGGCTTAGCTCTGATCCAGTTTGTCCTATGTTCAAAGACAACCTGAGCGAGGACACGCTCCACACTCAAAGGCTTAGCTACAATCTAGTTTCACCTAAGTTCAAAAACAATCCGAGAAAGTCCACACTCGGAGGGTTAACTATGATCCAGTTTGGCCTAAGTTCGAAAACAATCTGACTGAGGGCACGCCCCCACACTCGGGGGCTTAGCTATGAACTAGCCTTCCCCTAAGTCTAAACAAACATGAAAACAAGTGAAGGTTCAAAGTTCCTGATTTAAAGCTTTGATCAGTTCGAATTTACCAAGGAAAATGTAAAATAAGATCAGGGCTCGTCAGAGTATACGGTTACATCAACCATCCGGTATCCCAACAAATTTAAATCAATAAAGTTTCTCAGGCATCAGGCTGGCGGGCTCGACGAAGGTCTCCAGCTCGATCCCATCTGCAATGCGTGTGGCGGATTCAACGAACGTCTCATGAAGTCGGATTTGAGCTTCTTGGTGTTTGCCACTTGGAGGTTCTTCAGCTCCTCCTTGTCCACGTCCCTACAATGAAGGCAGACGAGTGGTAGAGATACGTCAACTCCACTCCGAGCCGCCAACTTCTTCCAAGCTTGCACTCGGACGATAATCTTACCCAGCCGCATCATATTCGACTCCAAGTCCATTTGAGTCTTATCGCCTGGCTGTAGCGCCTTGTAGATTCAGCTTATGGCGCCCCTCACCCAGATGATGTAGCCCAAGGAGTTCTCCAAAGGATCTTCCTGTCGGCGTTCTGGATACGGGGGTACCCAGACTTGCCTCCCTGCGGCCCACTGTGTGGCTCCATCGATGGCCTCGTATGGCCCAGCTTCAGCATCGACAACTCATGACCCTCGCGAGGGTCCAAGCCTCGTGAGGCAGACGACGCCAAGACCTCCAAGGGGATCGGCCTCCTCAGGCTGGCTCCCGAGGGGTGGAGAGTTCTATGCAAGGTGCACCTCATGAGGCTCAGTTGACGTGAGCCATGACGACCAAGGCCAGGTGGGCTCCAGCGGCGCAGAGTACCAGTTTCTTCTTTCGTGCAAGGGAGGCAAGCAGCAGGTGCGGAGTCCCGAGGAATCGACCGAAGGTTTCCATTCTAGTGCATAAGGACCAAGACCGCAAGGACTACAGGACAAAGGTCATCGCCGAGCCCACCGCAGCGTCACAATGAGAGGCTTTTCACATGTGAAGACCACTTTAGTCAGGATAGGATGTACTTCTTGTCCCCCATCAAATCTGGCTTTTGTGGGATCCCTTCCTGCCAACATTTGAGAAGAGGACCAAGGCCACTATAAATAGGACTTAACCACCACCATAGAAGGGACAGAGGGACGAAGGGACGAAGGGACGAAGGAACGGTTGAACAGATTGGATCCATTCTGACCCGACCACCTCAACAGCTCTATTAAGCTCAAGAACACCTCACCTCATGAGGTCACTTCATCCATTGTAGTAGTTCATCCCCATCCCTTGGAGGCAATCCACCAAAATGCTGGAGTAGCGTATTACACCGCAAGGTGGCCTGAACTAGGATAAACTGTTGTGTCTCTCTTTTCCTTTGAGCTCGATGCGCTAGGCCCAGAAGATCGTGAGTAGGAAGGCCGGATAGGTTGAGATCTCCGCATGCACCCCAGAGTTCGAACCTATCAAGTGTTTGCAGAACCCGAAATCCGACATTTGGCGCACCAGGTAGGGATGCGTCGGATCCTCTCTTCCGTCGATCAATCCACCGCTTCTCCGACACTTCCATGGCTGACACACATCAGGCTCGCACTGAGCGTCGGGCCATGGTTGCCGCCCGCGTCGCTCAGATGGCTCCGGCGTGCGGCGGCTGCCCTCGTCGCCCTTCATGACCAGCAGCCAACGCCGCCATGGGCCCTGCTGGACACGAGCAGCAAGCTTCATCGCTGCACCCCTTGGTGTGCCGCGACGGGCGCACCGTCACTCCGTCACTGACCCCGGCCGCTTCATCCTCCCACGCGTGTCGCGGCCCAGCAAACATGCAAGCTGCTCTGCTCGTGGCGCGGGAGCTCCTTCACTACCGCCTAGTCGATGACTTCTACGAGGAGTGGCTCAAGCGCATCACCGAGCTCGTCAGCGCCGCCAGAGACTCCACTGTGCCAGCACGCTCACTGCCTCCGCAGCCGCCTGCCGCGGGTGATGTGGCTCATGGGACACCTCCACAACCTCCAGTCCAAGGCTCCATCATCGAACCAAGGCGGGTGGAACCGCGGTGTGACCCTCCGTGCCAGGTGCCTGCGCGCGAAGAGGTGATCTGCCAAGTGGTGCAGCGGCCCCAAGAAGACGCACGTGTGCTTCTAGCACCCCCACGTCAAGACGGTGTGCCTCCTATGATGGTGGCGGCGCGCGAACACCAATACCAAGCTCCACCTCCTTGATGGGCTCATGTGACCACAGCAAGGTGTCGCACGTTCACCCCGGAGCTTCGCAATGTCATCTGGCCGGGCAAGTTCAAGCCGGACTTGCCCCCACGCTATGAAGGCACCGCCGACCCTGCCGAGTTCCTCCAGCTCTATGAGTTGAGCATCGAGGTGGCCAGCGGCGACGAGAAGATCATGGCAAACTGGTTCCCCATGGCCCTCAAGGATGGCGCGCGCTCCTGGCTCCTGAAGCTCCCCGTGGGATATGTCTCCTTCTGGAATGAGATGGGCGATTGCTCCATCGCCAACTTCTAGGGCACTCGTGACCGCCCGCCGGTTGCAGGTGACCTACGATGCATCAAGCAGCAGCCAGGGCAGATGCTGCAGAAGTACATCCAGTGCTTCAACAATGTTCACCTCAAGATCCCCAAGGTGTTGGAGGAGGCCATCATCTCAGCATTCACTAATGGCATCCATGACGTCAAGATGAAGGAGGAGCTCGCCATTCACGAGGACCTCTACATAGCCCTGAAGATGTTCAACATGGCGAACAAGTGCGGGAGGGCTGAGGAGGAACGCCTCTCCCTCCTCGAGTTCCCTGATGCTAACCTAGAAGACAAGAAGGCCAATGCGAAGGACGTGAATTGCAAGGGGCCAGCTGTGCTTGGAACCGAGCTAGAGATGAAGCGTGGTTGCGACTACCCTGAGTCATCCAAGAGTAGTAGACCATTCTGCGTCTTCCATAATGTCCACAGCCAAAACACCAACGACTGCCAGGAGCTCAGGGCCCTTCGCGACAGATGCCTCGGCCGACGCCCTGAGCACAACGATCGAGGCTACGGTCATGGAGGTTGTCGAGGCGGAGGATGCTGGGACGGCCGCAACCATCGCCAGGAGTGGCGTGACCAGCCTCGGGAGGACCGCTGGCAGGGAGGGTACCTGGAGGGACTAGCCTCGCGAGGATCTTCCTCAGGGCAACGCCGGTCTTCCTCCACTGCCTCCACCACCAAGAAGGAAAGAAGATCATCACCAGGACGAGGGGCTTGGGGCTTCGAGGTGCCTCGAGCCATCGCCTGCATCCTGGGCGGCTCTCAGGCCCCAGCCTCTCACCGCGTCTTCAAGCAGTTCACGCGCGAGGTGAACATAGCGCTCCCCAAGCTCGAGGCAACTCGCCTGCTCAGGTGGTCCAAATACGCCATCACCTTCAACTCCTCCGATCAGCTCAAGTGCGCAGCCACTGCTGGCGTGCTCACAATGCTCTGCTCGCCCGTCATTAGCAACGTGGTTGTCACCAAGACCCTAATTGATGGTGGAGCGGGGCTCAATGTCCTGTCTGTCAAGACATTCAACAGGCTCCAAGTGTCGTATCAACAGCTTCATCCTACCAAGCCATTCTCAGGAGTGACCGACGGTTCCATGCATCCGATAGGGTAGATTCGCCTCCCTGACACCTTCGATGAGCGCGGCAACTACCACTCTGAGCTCATTGACTTCGATGTCGCCGAAATTCGTCTGCCATACAACGCCATCCTCGGTACCCAGCACTGGCCAAGTTCATGGCGGCAACACACCACGGCTACAACGTCCTCAAGATGCCAGGGAGCAGCGACATCATCATGGTCGCCTGCAAGGAGAAGGACGCGGTGTGCTCCCTCGAGCGTGCCTACCAGGATGCAGAGGTGGAGAACCCTGAAGACGAGGGCGGTGTCCTCCCTCCTGAGGTCGCCCCCAAGACAAAGAAGATGCAGCTGGGCCAGGGGTCTCACGAGAAGGCATCACCCGATAGTGCCGCGCTGAGCCTCGCGTCCCTGGATGGGGCGCCTTCACCCATCACGTAGGAAGGCGCACCCGGCGCCCTCTCAGGCTGGGCTTGGGGGCTCTCCTCTAGAGGGCCTCAGACCTAGCCAATGTCATGAGGGAGGCGCTCGGACACCATGTGGAGGCATGCTTCAACGCACGCTTCCCAGGAGAAGGCGCTAGGCATTCAGGAGTTCATCAGCAAGGCAGTCGAGGAGATTCAAGAGGCAAGGGTTCTGCAGGGCGATCGCCGCCCACCGCTGGGCGCGGCTCATTGCCCTGAAGAGGGTAAGGAGTTCCACGTCTACATCGGCATCCTAGGGCTCAACATGGCCGCATCTCAGCAGTTCTTCTGGTCGTCCTGTGTCGACCGATGCGAGGGTCCCCCTCACAGCTATGTTTGCATGCCCTTCGGCCTGCCAATCGCGGCTGTCGCATTCCAGCACCGCATGCAGGACATCTCGATGCCTCGAGAGGCTAGGAACCAGGCGATCCTAGCGGAGATGGAGATGCATCTTCAGGAGCCCCCAGGCCCCCGGAGCCTCTCGAGGCTCTGGGCTAAGGCGGCTCGTTAGGAACGACTTTAGCAGCGCGCATCTTCTACTACCCCGACATCTCTTTAGCAACGGTGCCAGGTGACATCTTTTTAGTTTCTTCAGTTTGGGGGCGCCCCTCGGGCTGCATTATCCCCAAGTCGCGTGGGTCCGTCCTTGTAACATGTATCTCTTTTGCGTCTATCAGGACTAGTTTACCTTCCCTTATGAGCTGCCTTGAGATTATCAACTGCCTGACCGGCGCTTCATCGCCAAGAATGTCTCGCACCCTCGCGAGCCCATCCGCGACCGCCTCATGATTAAGGACTAGCACGGCGTCTGTGCTCGGGTCCATCCCTGCAGCATCGCTAAACCCAAGAGGCTGGGCTTTGGCTCACGGGCCAGCCCCTGTATACGTCACCTCCCATCGCCCTTGGTGCCTCGTTCTCGCATGAGCTAATCGCGGGCGGATGAGTGAGGGCGCGCGACCTGGTGCCTTGTCACCACGTGTCAAGACCTCGACTCAATGCCACACCGATCTAGCATGTAACACCTCATATCACTTTGCGGACTCACGCACGGTATCCCCATGGGTGTCACCTTACCAGGCCCGGGACCGTTTGCACCTTTTGGCACATGTAGTGTCGCTAGCATCCATATGACAAGGAGCCCGGGCTGACATGGCTAGTCATGAACCCAAAGTGGCACTAACTTACAGGGACATGCATACATGACCCAGCAACGAACGTGTCGGTCATCAGCGTATGAATCCGGGCTGTAGCAGCTGGGCTAGCAGGACTCCGGAGAATCTGGGCTGTAGCAGGCTAACAGGACTCTGGTAGACACCGCGTGACATTTCCCCGAAGGGACAGACACAGGAACAAAGAAGGACACATGCCGGCCTGCCTAAGTGTTCTGGAGCAGTAGCAAGCTACCAAGGCTCAGTGGAAGCACTAGGAGACATTTCCCGGTAAGAGAGGATACCAAGGATAATCGACTAGATAGTCAGATCCCACACATACCAAGCATATCAATAACATACACACAATATGCTCGATATGTGCAAATACAACATGGCATCACAACATGACTCTACAACTCAAGTATTTTATTCAATAGGCTCCGAGGAGCGAGATATTACAAACATGGGTCTCATGACCCAACATTCAGAGCATACAAGTCAAAGCACATGCGGAAGCTTAACATGTCTGAGTACAGACATCTACAAATGAAAAAGGCTAAGAAGCCTGACTATCTACCAGATCCTGCCGAGGGCACAAGATCGTAGCTGAGGTAACAAGCTAAACGTCGAAGTCCACGCAGAACTACTAGTAAGACTGGAGTCTCTCTGCAAAAACATAAATTAAGCAAACCTGGGTAGAAATGTACCCAGCAAGACTTACATAGAAACTAACTACATATGCATCATTATCAATCAAAGGGGATGGTGGGGTTTAACTGCAGCAAGCCAGCTTTGACTCGGTGGCTATCCTGAACTACGACTGCAAGTAACTCTTGAGGTGGCGCACAGGAGTCCACATATTCACCATATCAATACACCACTATGGATCCGCTCCCGTCTCCCTACGAGAATGCCATCCATAGCACTCATGCTTATCTTGTGCATTTTAGAGTATCCACTTTCAATTGTCTATGAACTATATAGGCAACCAAGAGGTCCTTTACCGCGGGCGCGGCTAATGGAATAGATCATTTATAACCCTGCAAGTGTGTACTGCCTCATACATGTTTCCACCACTTAGCGTCTGCACACTACATGTGCTCAGCAGACTTCAATCAAAAGCCGACGTGGGTGTAGACCACGACCTACCTAAGCACTCAAGTCTCTAGTCCAGGTTTATCGCCTATTCAGGTTCCATCTGCGGGGAGTCCGACCGAGGTTTCCACATACGCCCCCGAACGATGTCTACAGGGTTCCGCAACACCAAACGGGCACCCGGCATACCCGGCCACGTGCCTACCGCATCATAGCCCACCCCTCGGGCCAGCGCTGCGCACGGCCTCCAGCATACTACAAACACCAGAAACTACTTGCAACTCCTGGACAGAGGACTAGGGTGGTTAAGAAGTCGAGCGGGGTCATATTTCAGGGCCCAGTGCATGGTAGTAGCTTTCATGGATCACAAACACAGAACTCAGTTCCTGAGGATGGCTTCAATGAGACAACCCACCATGTACTCCTACATGGCCTCTCACCGCTACCTTTACCAAATCGTGTTCACACACAGTAGGACATGTTCATCACCACTCCAATTCATTCCCGATGAATTAGACCTGACTCAACTCTAAGAAGTAGCAGGCATGACAAACAAGCATGAATGAGTAGGCACATCAGGGCTCAAACAACTCCTACTCATGCTAGTGGGTTTCATCTATTTACTATGGCAATGACAGGTCATGCAGAGATAAAGGGGTTCAACTACCGCAAAAAGTAACACATGAGCCGTTGTTGTCCTAATGCAGTAAAAGAGAGTAGGAGCGAGAGAGTGGAATTGTATCGGAATGAACAGGGGTGTTTTTCTTGCCTGGCACTTCTGAAGATAGTATAGTTCTTCATCAGTGTCATAGAACTCATTGTCGGAACGTCGTCTACTAAGAGGGGACAAATACCGGCAAACAAGGAGAACACAATCAATCCAATGCTAAATATGATGCATGATCATGACATGTCAATATGCTGTGATTTGAGCTAATGCAACTAGCAACAGATTAAATGGAGTTGGTTTGAATCCAAGATTCAAATTCAAACTCCATATGTGGATATTCAAATGTCATTTACATGATTTGTCCTAAACAGTAGCTATAAGTTGTTCTAACATGCATGAAAATGGCACAGATGGATAGATTGGATTTTTCTGATCATTTTTCATATATAATTAGTTTTATTTGGAGTTATGGTTGAATTTTTATGAATTTTAGAAGTTTTGGGTATTTTCTGGAATTTTCAGATATTTCTAAAATAGAAATAATCCAGAAAAGGGTTTATTGCGTCAGCACTGCATCATTGTGACATCAGCAGGTCAACAGATCGGGTCCAGGTCAAACCTGACGGTGAGGACCCACACGTCAGTGTCTCAGGGCTGGTTTGGGTGGATGACAGGTCGGACCAGTCAACGACAACATCAGCACAGTCAAAGCTAACGCGTGGGGCCGCTCTTATTTACTTAATCCTTAGCAGAAATAAAGCTAGGGTTAGTTAGGGCATGTTAGTGAGAGAAGGTTTAACTAGCGGGGTCATTAGCGAGTAATGACGGTGCCACATCAGCTTCGCCGGAGTTCGGCCAGCGACGACCAAACCAACGGCGGACGATTCTGAAAATCGCTATGGGGCTCCGTTTTGAGCGTGGTTTGCTGCTATGGCTTGCTGCCGCTCTCACGCATCTAGTGGTGGTAGCGACAGCAGCTGGGATGGCCAGAGTTGACGGCGGCGAGCACTTCCGTGGTGGTCGGAGTACAGGTACGCTCGGATACGGCATTTTGGTGCATGGAAGGACGAGCTAGGGGTTGCTACGGAGTCCTGCAGACTCGCTGAGCACGGGGGTGGGCTCGGTTGCGTCGTGGATGCGCTCTAGATACGGCGGCGCCATGGCCGGAGGCGGTGAGCTCTCGGGCTCGGTCGGAAGACAGGGCTAGGAGACGGAAACGGAGGGGGAGTGTGAGGGGGAAGAAGCAGGAGCTCACAGTGAACTCTATGGCATCGTCAGTGAGGTCGTGGAAGCCCGGACGGTGATGAATCGAATGGGGCGGCACTCGGAGCAGAGGAAGAAGACAATAGTGATAGCAGTGTTGCGGGGCGCTCCGGTGTCGATTGGCTCGGCGGAGACAAAAAGCAGGTCATGGCGGAGCTCCTTGGTGCGTTGGAGAGGCGTGGCACTGGCCCTGGCCGCGGCGAACGGCATCGGCGGCATTGGCTGTGCTTGGTGGTGCTGCAGGAAGGGACTAGAGGGCGAGGAAGAGAGCAGAGAGTGGGGGAGAGGAGCGAGGGGCCACGGGGCGTCTCAAGGCGCTCGAATGGGGGCGGGGAGGAAGAAGGAGGTGGCCGCGGCTCAGCTGTGCGCACGGCACGCACAGTGCCAGAAGGCATGGGGAAGACGACGCGCGAGGAGGTGGGCTAGGCTGGTCAAATGGGCCGGCCAGGTGGGCTTTGGTGGGCACCAGGTAAGTTCCAGGTGAGCCTTTGTTCTTTTCCTTTTCTTATTTAAATCTGTTTTTCTATTTCTCTGCAACTTTGGGGCTTTTCTAAAAATACTAAAACAAACTGAAAAATCATGAAACTGCCCATGACCACTGTTGGGAATATATCCTCTAGTAAACATTTCAGTTCAAGATTATTTGGGCATTTAAAATATTTTATAGCATTTAAATGCCCAAATGCAAATACTATATGATTTAATTCAGTGACCCTCTGTTATCCTAGAAAAGTGTGCACCATTTTTGTCAGAGGTTCCAGACCAAGGAAAAGATGATGAACATTTTAGAAGGGTATTTTGGGTTCATTGAAAATGATTTTAGTAAACCCTAGTTGTTTTAGGGGGGTGCTTGGGGTTGTATCATCCCCATTTCAAATTTCTCGGAGAATTAAACATGATGTAACACCAGATGCTAGCACTAGACATTACCAGAACTAAGGATGTGACAACTCACCCCCACTAAACAAGAACCTCGTCCCGAGATTCAAGTATAGGGTAAGATGAAGGGGGAACGCAAACTAACACAATCTTCATGATCCATATTGCACTTCATAAGAACTTTGATTCGATCACAAACAATGTCTCGATGTCTTTCTCTGAGAACTTCAACCAACATGGCAATGAGAGGAAAGGGAAAATTCTAGAAGGATCGATCTTCTCGGAGATGGAACAACTTATGATCAACTCACGGAATGAGACATAGCAACATCTCTCGAACTGAGACACGAAACACACATCCAAAGGGATGGGGTGAAATAGATGATGAAGGTTCACTAGGTAGGCAACAATTTCACACTTAAGAAGGTGATGAACGGTTGTCAACGTAGCGAGGAGTTGACTTGCCATGACACCATAATGATACCTCTTAGAGGAGGTGGCTCGTAGAATTAATACCTTAAGTGGCAAAAGAATACTTTTGATATAAAGATCAGTGAGACTCTCTATACCAGCCTAAGGCAAATCTTGAGTGATCATTTGGAGGAGTTCGGTAGAATGGCATACTCGGACTAGTATGGATGATGTGGATTACCTTGTTGAAGACAAAGCCAGAGATAATTTTGCTTATCATAGGAAATGGATGGGACCCCTGGTAGGACCACTTTTGAAGATGATCCTGATCAGTAATTACTGAGAAGGTGGTCCAGGGTAGGATGGCATATTGGCGGTGCAAATTGGGACAAAATGCAAATGCTTGGAATGATTCTAATAACTAGGGAGAAACTCAATAGTAGAGAGTGATTCCACTGTTTGAAAGGTTATAACATAATCAAAGAAAATTGGGAACAATCTCAATTAATGCCAATGATAAAGCCTAGAGCTTGCGCGTGCTCTCAAGAACTTGAGCATTTCCATATTCATCAAGGTTTTACCAATATCCATGTCAAGGATCATGGCAACACAACTTACTACCATGATGAATGGTGATGGATGATGCAGATGCAAAAGATGATAACACCTTCTCAGATTTCACCTTAGCAAGGCCAAGGAATCAGAAATCTGAATGATCGACCGAGCGACATTTAGCACTCTGCTTCTAATGTTCTCCTTGATATTCTAGCGTATGCCATTCATAGATATGATTTGATATCTTGACCATCAAGTAAAAAGTCAGACTTTGGGAACACAAAAATCCATAAGGGACAACTAGGAAGTAAATCCTACGAAATCCTTATGGGGAGGTGGCCAACTTCCTCAATCAAGATACTACAACAATGGGTCTTCCGGCTGGGTGTGTTGGCCACGACATCCACTTTACTGGGTTATAGAGAGATCGGTATTATAGTCCTTGGAAATGTTCCAACCATCATATCTGCCTGAGATTCAGATCTGGTTAGTGTCAGAATAATCCAGACTCATCGAGTCTAGAAAGAAAAATGGAAGTTTGCAACACAAATCGACGAGATGACGTTGCAAGATTCTTGGGGAATGAACTACAATAGCAAACTCCAAAACATGAGCTGGTTCTACAACATACATGTGAACACGTTGTCCCAGACAAGCATGACCACGTAGTAGTCTTATAATAAAACACTACTGAGTTCAGGTGGGGAACCATCGACAAGGATATCGAAGTACTTGCATAAGTCTTGCTCTTAAGAAGGAACTTCTTCTCCTTGAACAAATCAATCAGTGGCTTGGTGTGCTAGGGATACGTATAGAATGAAGATGATCAGTCTCTCAGACCATAGAATACTTCGCACGTGCATAACTGACTTGGGATGATTCTAGTGGAAGCAAAACTAACTTTCTCTAATTCGCGGCGGCAACTTGCATCAAATGCACATGTATTAGAGTAAATCACTTCTTTCATCCGAACATATGCTTCATGAACGGAACATGAAGATAATGCTTATAAAGTTTCCAATAATAGCTGGATGTTCAACACAAATCATGGAGAAGATAACAATGTTGCTGATGGGATCAACAACAATTCATCTACGTTTCCATATAAGTGGAGTTCCACAATTATGTGAACAAGGTGATAGCATTGGTCAGACCAAAAGATATAATGGTGTATGCTCGAGGAAGCAACCACGAGCAAGACAACATTACGAATATCGTTGGTTCTGATTTGATTTGATGATAAATACTCAAATCAAGGATTGGATAAGATGACAGGTCCATTAACTGATCACCAAGGTCAATCGACGAAAGTACCACCTTTCTTCAACACACATACACAAGGATATCACTTTGGAATGTGATGAGTTGGACAAGCTTTTATCTTCCAACTCTCCAAGTTGTTGTTTAGCTTAACCAACTAGCTCAGGGTATCCCACACGGATTCTTCGAGAAAGGGTGGTTTACAAGAAAACCAACTTGATCACGAACTCAACAAGCGGTCAGGTGACAACCTGGTGATACTTCCAAGAAGATATTAGGAAAATCACAAGCCATCGATATGTTACTAAGCTCGAGAACAATCTTGCCATTCAGGGCAAGACGATATGATCAAATAAGAAAGGGCTCGACATGATCCTAGCTCATTGATCGAAGAGTGCACCAGAGATATGGACTAGGTAGCACGATCAACCTTAGGATGGTGATTCAATAACCAACATGCTAAGGACGAAATTATTGTCCCTTAACTACCAAGCAACAGAGTTGCTAGGAGTATTGATTTCACACATCACGATTCACTTGTCGGCATTCCGGTTGCGACAACACAGAACCGAGGAATGAATAATGAGGACGAGAAGTATCACTGTATAAAGTGTTCATAGGATGGTGTGCAATTCCTATGATAATCCCGATATAAAAGATGGTAATACTCCAAGGTAAAATAGAACAAAAGCTGGGTTGGTATTTTGATCTGCGAGATACAACTACTTTGACCCAATCCTGGATATGGATGAGGTACTGGAGTTTGTTTCTCCTAGTCATTCCGGAATAGAATGGCTTGACAGACCACAAGAGTAATGGGCATCGATAACACGGGTGAACGACTACTCTTGACTATCAATTGATAGACGGGGGTCGGAATACAACTAAGGAGGGACAACTCAAAGAAACATACGACTTTGTGAGTTGTCGATGCATAGATTAGTATGTTGAGCAAGCTCAACATTTCTTCCGGTTAGCCTATGCGAAGAAGGTAGAACTGGCAGAGTCACAACTATAGCATGGGAAACTCCTCAAGAGTACTCATGTTGTGATCTTTTGGTTCAAAAGAGCTTCTGCCAATGATGGTTCATGGTATTTGGAAGAATGGTGTACCATAGACCTTGAGGACTATCGCAAAGGTTACTAATAACCTAAAGGAATGAGCAAACACTATTAACATGAAGCAAGTAGGGTGAATCTCGAGTTTAAAAACCCAGGAAGGGAATACCTACTTCTAAGTGGCATCACAGAATGCATTCGAGAATGATGGCCAGAATCATCACACTGGGAACACAAAGCATGGCTAGATTACTAGGTGATACTCTGGACACCTATGGTCATAATAATAGCTCCAACATATAAGTTGAGGCAATAAAGTACCTCAACTCAGCAATTAGTGTGATTAACCTGGCCTAAAGGAGCTTCAAAACCAGAGGGAAAGGATTCTGCAAATGCATCAGATTGTTTAGAAACCTAGGACGACTTGGACGGCGTAACGGCTGTAAATGTACAAGATTTAAGACATCCTGCAAATGGTGGCATAACCACTCAGAAGCACAATATCAAGGTTTCGAGACCAACTATGAACACACGGAAGTATTAGAAACTGAACTAGGGCTTAAATCCAACAATCTTATAAGTCTACGGATTAGTAACATGTGATCCTAATAGAAAGAAGAGAAAGCCTAGTTCATTAACCCCGTAGGAAGATAGGACGACTCAGATCAGAAGGGCATAAGGTATAAGGAGTGAAAAGAGCATTACGTTCCCATCCACAAACAATTCCCTTATATAACTAAAGAATTTCTAGACTCAACTTCGACCAGTTTGGCTTGGTAATCCTACAGGCAGTCAGGCTCTGATACCAAAGTTGTCAGGATCCCGACTCAATGCCACACTGATCTAGCATGTAACACCTCATATCACTTTGCAGACTCATGCACGGTATCCCCACGGGTGTCGCCTTACCAGGCCCGGGACCGTTGGCGCCTTTTGGCACATGTATATGATAGTGTCGCTAGCATCCATATGACAAGGAGCCCGGGCTTACATGGCTAGTCGTGAACCCAAAGTTCCACTAACTTACAGGGACAGGAATACATGACCCAACAACGAATCTGTCGGTCATCAGCGAGTGAATCCGGGCTGTAGCAGCTGGGCTAGCAAGACTCCGGAGAATCCGGGCTGTAGTAGGCTAACATGACTCCGGTAGACACCACGTGACATTTCCCAGAAGGGACAGACACATGAATGAAGAAGGACAGATGCCGGCCAGCCAAAGCGTTCTGGAGCAGTAGCAAGCTACCAAGGCTCAGTGGAAGCACTAGGAGACATTTCCCGGTAAGAGAGGCTACCAAGGATAATCGACTAGATAGTCAGATCCCACACATACCAAGCATTTCAATAACATACACACAATATGCTCAATATGTGCAAATACAACATGGCACCACAACATGACTCTACAAGTCAAGTATTTTATTCAATACGCTCTAAGGAGAGAGATATTACAAACATGGGTTTCATGACCCAACATTCAGAGCATACAAGTCAAAGCACATGCGGAAGATTAACATGTCTATGTACAGACATCTACAAATGAAAATGGCTGAGAAGCCTGACTATCTACCAGATCCTGCCGAGGGCACAAGATCCTAGCTGAGGTAACAAGCTATACGTCGAAGTCCACGCGGAACTACTAGTGAGACTGGAGTCTCTCTGCAAAAACATAAATTAAGCAAACGTGAGTACAAATGTACCCAACAAGACTTACATCAGAACTAACTACATATGCATCATTATCAATCAAAGGGGATGGTGGGGTTCAACTGCAGCAAGCCAGCTTTGACTCACTGGCTATCTTGAACTACGACTGCAAGTAACTCTTGAGGTGGCGCACACGAGTCCACATATTCACCATATCAATAACCACTATGGATCTACTCCCGTCTCCCTACGAGAATGCCATCCATAGCACTCACGCTTATCTTGCACATTTTAGATTATCCACTTTCACTTGTCTATGAACTTCATAGGCAACCCAAAGGTCCTTTACCGCGGACGCGGCTATTCGAATAGATCATTTATAACCCTATAGGGGTGTACTTCCTCATAGATGTTTCCACCACTTAGCGTCTGCACACGACATGTGCTCGGCCGACTTCAAGCGAAAGCCGACGTGGGTGTAGACCACGACCTACCTAAACATTCAAGTCTCTAGTCCAGGTTTATCACCTATTCAGGTTCCGTCCGCAGGTTGTCCATCTGAGGTTTCCACATACGGCCCCGAACGATGTGTACAGGGTTCCACGACACCAAATTGGCGCCCGGCATACCCGACCACGTGCCTACCGCATCACAGCCCACCCCTTGGGTCAGCGCTGCGCATGACCTCCAGCATACTACAAACACCAGAAACTACTTGCAACTCCTGGACAGAGGACTAGGGTGGTTAAGAAGTTGAGCGGGGTCATATTTCAGGGCCCAATGCATGCTAGTAGCTGTTTCATGGATCACAAACACACAACTCAGTTCCTGAGGATGGCTTCAATGAGACAACCCACCATGTACTCCTACATGGCCTCTCACTGCTACCTTTACCAAATCGTGTTCACACACTTAGCTCACACACGGTAGGACATGTTCATCACCGCTCCAATTCATTCCCGATGAATCAGACCTAACTCAAATCTAACCAGTAGGACGCATGATAGACAAGCATGAATGAGTAGGCACATCAGGGCTCAAACAACACCTTCTCATGCTAGTGGGTTTCATCTATTTACTATGGCAATGATAGGTCATGCAAAGGAAAAGGGGTTCAACTACCGCGGCAAGTAACACATGAGTCATTGTTGTCCTAATGCAGTAAAAGAGAGGAGGAGCAAGAGAGTGGAATTGTATCGGAATGAACAAGGGGGTTTTGCTTGCCTGGCACTTCTGAAGATAGTATAGTTCTTCATCGGTGTCATTGAACTCATCGTTGGAACATCGTCTACTGAGAGGGGACAAATACTGGCAAACAAGGAAGAACACAATCAATGCAATGCTCCATTTGATGCATGATCATGACATGTCAATATGCTGTGATTTCAGCTAATGCAACTAGCAACAGATTAAATGGAGTTGGTTTGAATCCAAGATTCAAATTCAAACTCCATATGTGGATATTCAAATGCCTTTTATATGATTTGTCCTAAACAGTAGATATAAGTTGTTCTAACATGCATGAAAATGGCACATATGGATAGATTGGACTTTTCTGATCATATTTCATATATAATTTGTTTCATTTCGAGTTATGGTTGAATTTCTATGAATTTTAGAAGTTTTGGGCATTTTTTGGAATTTTCATATATTTCTAAAATAGAAATAATCCAGAAAAGGGTTCCTTGCGTCAGCACTGCATCACTGTGACATCAGCAGGTTAACAGACTGGGTCCAGGTCAAACCTGACGGCGGGTACCCACACGTCAGTGTCTCAGGGCTGGTTTGGGTGGATGACAGGTGGGACCAGCCAACGGCCACGTCAGCACAGTAAAAGCTGACGCGTGGGGCCGCTCTGGTTTAGTTCATCCTAAGAAGAAATAAAGGGGTTAGTTAGGGCATGGGGTCCATATGTCAGTGGGAGAGGGTTTAACAAGCAGGGTCATTAACGAGTAATGATGGTGCCACGTCAGCTTCGCCGGAGTTCCGCCGGCGACGACCAAACCAACGGCGGAGCGATTCAGAAAATCACTATGGGGCTCTATTATGAGCGCGGTTTGCTGCTACGACTTGTTGCTTCTCTCACGCATCTAGTGGTGGTAGCGGCAGCAGCTGGGATGGCTGGAGTTGACAGCGGCGAGCACTTCCGTGGCGGTCGGAGTATGGGCATGCTCGGATACAACATTTTGGTGCACGGAAGGACGAGTTGTGGGTTGCTATGGAGTCCTGCGGATTCGCTGAGCACGGGAGTGGGCTCAATTGCGTCGTGGATGCGCTCTAGCTACAGCAGCGCCATGGCCGGTGGCGGTGAGCTCTCGGGCTTGGTCAGAAGACAAGGCTAGGGGGTGGAAACAGAGGGGGAGAGCGAGGCGGAAGTAGCAGGAGCTCATAGTGAACTCTATGGCGTCGTCGGTGAGGTCGGGGAAGCCCGGACGACGACGAATCCAATAGGGCGGCGCTCGGAGCAGAGGAAGAAGACAACAGCGATAGCGGCACTGCGGGGTACTCCAGTGTCGTTTGGCTCGGCGGAGACGAAAAGCAGGTCATGGCGGAGCTCCTTGGTGTGTTGGAGAGGCGTGACAGTGGCCCTGGCCGCAGCGAACAGCGTCAGCAGCGTCGGCTGCACTCGATGGTGCTGCGGGGAGGGACTAGAGGACGAGGAAGAGAGCAGAGAGTGGGGAAGAGGAGCGAGGGGCCACAGGGCATCTCCAGGCGCTCGAATGGGGGCAGGGAGGAAGCAGGAGGTGGAAGCAGGAGGTGGCCGTGGCTCGGCTGTGCGCGCGCCATGCAAAGTGCCATAAGGCATGGGGAAGACGACGCACGAGGAGGTCGGCTGGACTGGCCAACTGGGCCGCCCAGGTGGGCTTTGGTGGGCGCCAGGTAAGTTCCAGGTGACCCTTTGTTCTTTTCCTTTTCTTATTTAATTTTGTTTTTCTATTTCTCTGCAACATTGGGTCTTTTCTAAAAACACTAAAACAAACTCAAAAATCATGAAACTGCCCATGACCACTGTTGGGAATATATCCTACAGTAAAGATTTCAGTTCAAGATTATTTGGGCATTTAAAATATTTTGTAGCATTTAAATGCCCAAATGCAAATATTATATTATTTAATTCAGTGACCCTCTGTTGTCCTAGAAAAGTGTGCACCATTTTTGTCAGAGGTTCTAGACCAAGGCAAAGATGATGAACATTATAGAAGGGCATTTTGGGTTCATTGAAAATGATTTTAGTAATCCCTAGTTGGTTTAGGGGGGTGCTGGGGGTTCTGTCATCCCCATTTCAAATTTCTGGGAGATTTAAACATGATGCAACACCAGATGCTAGCACTAGACATTACCAGAACTAGGGATGTGACACCACGGGAGCCACGCGCCGGTTGTTTTTCTTGAGGGTCTTTGCATGAGAACACTGGGCATGGCGCCTGTGCTCGGGTCCGTCCCTACAGCGTCGCTAAACCCAACGGTTGAGCTCTAGCTGGCGGGTCGGCCCCGTTCCTGTCACCTCCTGGGGTCGTTGGTGTCTGTCCTTCTCATGCAATAACCTCAAGAGACTCATTCGATGCAGGTTGCCTAACCATCTTGCAAGACTGACACCAGAGTTCCCGATCAAATTCAGGCGCAACCCGCCTTGGGGTAGGTCCTTGTGAGTCCTGCGCTTGCTTATGAGTGCCTATACACACCTCCTCCAGCTCTGTCGTGCTAGCCACGTGTCAGGGCGGGGCTATACATGCCCCGGGGGCTCTCCTTAGAGGGAGCCCCCTCCCACGCACTAGTGGAAGCACCAATGTCCGAGCTGGCCGTCGACACTGCCGAGGAGCGGCTATGACCGTGCAAGAGCGGAAGCACCATGCTCCGCGCTGGTGATAAACTTCTGAGGGTAGCCTCGCGGTTGCAGTAACCTCAGGGAGCCTATGGGCTCAGTGCTTAACCTCACCGTGTTGTTCTCCCTCGGGAGGGTAGCGCGAGGATGCTGGGCACGGGGGCTACGCTCAGGTCACGCCTGGCCTACACCACCTTGCCAGGTCCCATGGACCTGGTCTTCGCGCGCCCCTCCAGAGCGAGAGCCCGACGAGGAGAGGTATGATGGCCTGTTCGTACGTCAAGGGGGACTCCTGAGCATCGCGCCTCATGAGCCTAACTATCCACGTAGCCCCTCACCCCTTGGTGTCGTCCTGGCGATCCGGGCGACCCAATGGTGGATAAGGTATGCGTGGGGCCGGGCGCTGCCGACGCACAACGCTAATGCCTGACTCTCGTCCCTCCCTTCCCAAGTCGTTCGTATGTCAAAGGGGACTCCTAAGCATCGCATCTCAGGAGCCTAACTGGCCGCGTAGCCCCTCACCCCTTGGTCTCGAACTGGTGATCCAGACGACCCAACGACGGCTGAGGTACGCGTGAGGCCGGGCCCTGCCGACGTAGAACGCCACGGGTTGCCTTCGCACCTCTTTCCTCTAGCTGTTCGCACGTCAAGGGGGACTCCTGAGCATCTCGTCTCAAGAGCCTAACTGGCCACGTAGCCCCTCACCCCCTAGCCTCATCCTGGCAATCCGGACAATCCAGCGGCAGCAGAGGTACGCGCAGGGTCGGGCCCTGCCAACGCAGAACAATAAAGCGAACGGAAAATAAGTTGCAAAACCATAAGCTAGATATTAAAACCATATTATTCCAAACATCAGTCTTAAAGCCTCCATGAGGCATGCTACATGCTACAGGATAAAAGCAGGAAGGAGAACCACCACCGAGCCATGTAGCTTCAGCCCTGGCTACCATCGTTACACGCCTGCGGAGTCCCACCGTAGACGACGTCGCCCTTGCCCTCGGCTCCAGCAGCAGGGCCGATGATGAGGAACTTGTTCAGCAAGGCCCCCACCGAACACTTCACGGCGTCAGCAATAGCGTCGCAGGAGTTGGGGTCCACGGGCTCGACGAAGGTGGCAAAGTCGAAGTTGGCGTCCCAGAGATAAAGATGGCAGAAGGCGCGCGTCAGGGCCGAGGAAGAAAGCAAGCGAGCCTCACCTTCCACCATGGAGCCAAAACCTTCCACGACGTCCTCGAGCGCATCGAAGACCTCAGGAAGTAGGGCGGCAGGGCTTTCCTTCAGGGTCGCCACTGCCCCCTGGGGATCGCTCCCAAAGAGTGCGTGCAAAGCCTTGTGAAACCTCGCCTTGAGGGAGCCAAGGATGCAGTGCTCCCTGGCAGCTGCCTCCTTGGCGTCAGCAAGGGACGCCTAGGCTGCTTCCGCGTCCTCCTTCAACCTCTTCAGGCGGTCGCGCTCCGTGGCCTGCTCCTGGACTGCCTGCTTCAGCTCGGCATCGCGACTGATGATGACAGCCTCCTGGGGCTTCAGCATCTCCTCTCGCTCCTGGAGCTGGCTGGCCTTGGTGGCCTGTCGGTCCTGGAGGGCCTTCAACTCGGCTTCCACTGCACG
Source organism: Triticum aestivum (assembly GCF_018294505.1). Lineage (NCBI taxonomy): Eukaryota > Viridiplantae > Streptophyta > Magnoliopsida > Poales > Poaceae > Triticum > Triticum aestivum. Next base: position 332,448,159 of record NC_057801.1, read on the forward strand.
GCACCGCTCTTGGGCATCCTTGGCTTCCTTCTGCGCGAAGTCACGCTCGGCAGCCGCTACTCCGTCCACCTTCTGGGCCTCCTTCGTGGAACTCCAAGCTGCCCAGACAGATGCAGCACCATGGAGCCACCCTGAGATCAGCCCCAGGCGCCTCAATGCTGCGCGCCGGTCCGGGCCTTGAAGATCACCTTGGAGATGGTCCAGCGCGGTTCGAGACTCCTCCAGGGCTCCGGAGGTGGCCGGAGCACCATGGCCCAATAGCACGGTGGGCGGAAGAAGAGATGTTCTCGGCGCCAAGACAGGTGAAGCTGCAGCAGCAGGAAGGACAGGTGGCTCCGGAGGCCTTGCGACCTCAGCAGTTGCGACGAGGATGGGTGCTGCAAGGGTCAGCCTTGCCACAGACACGAGCTCCTCCCGAGGTCGGGCCTCCGAGCTCCGAGAAGATGATGCCGCCGCTGGAGCCTAATGAACCGTAGTGCCCCTTTGTGCCGAAGCAGTTGCAGCCGCCAAGACATGTTCAACCACGCGACCTCGGTGCTCTCTTTCTTCTTCTTCAACGATGACTGCTGCCTAACTTCAAACGAAGGTGTCGGAGATCGGGTTCCGGCAGACCCTTGAGGTTCGAACAATGGGGTGCGCGCGGAGATCACACCCTCAGCCTACCCATGTCTCACCGCCTCGCAAGGATCTAAACTACACGAAGGACAACACAAGGGACACAAGATTTATACTGGTTCAGGCCACCATTGTGGTGTAATACCCTACTCCAGTTTGCGGTGTGTGGGTTGCCTCTGGGGCTGATGAGGAACAATACAAAGGAAGAACAGGCTCGCGAGGGTCTGTTCTTGGTTGGGATGATGAACTGCTAGGGGAGTTCAGTCACCTCTCTCTCTCTCTTTGGTTGATCTCTCGATGCCTCTACCTTATGGGTGGCTAGTCCTATTTATAGGCGAAGACCCCGGGCCTCTTCCCAAATATTGAGCGGGAAGGGCGCCAACAATTGGCCAATTTGAAGGGGAACATCTAGTACACTTATCCTGACTAAAGTTGGTCCTCGCCTGCCAAAAGACCTTGACGATGACGCTTGCTTGGGCTCCACGATGACCTCCGCTCTGCCGTCCTGCTGGTCTTGGTCTTGTTGCACCGAAATGGTTGCCTTTGCTTGATACCCTTGCCTGCGCTTGCCCCCTTTGCACCAAAGGGGAAACAAGGACTCTGCACAGGCCGGCGCCCGCCTGCGCCTTGGTCGTCATGGCTTGCTTCACGGGCACCTCGTGAGGTACCCCGCCTTGATCTCTCCGCCTCCTCGTGAGCCAGCCTGACGAGGTCGTGCCTGAGGAAGCCTCCTGTCGTCCGCCCCGCGAGGCTTGGCCCCTCGCGAGGGTCTTGAGCATGTGTTGATGAAGATGGGCCGTACTGGGCCACTCTTTGAGCCACGCCGCACGCCGCAGGCAGGCAAGTCTGGGTACCCCCGTTCCCAGAACACCAACAGTAACCCCCGGGCCCAATGCGCGCTTGGACTTGGCTTAGCAGAGAAGCAAAGAGGCAAGTGCGAAGCGCCGTAGGCCCCAATAGCCTGCGGCCTTGGGCGCCGCGTGGTGGTTGATTGGACATGGGCGTCCCTGTTCCCCCACGCCTCCTTATTTTGCGCCTCAGCTAGGCGGACCCGCCGTTGTACACAATCTCCCCTCTTCTCGCTGCTCGCGCGCCTTCTGCTCTTCCTTCTCTCGAGCTCCAGCCTCTGCTTCCAATCCAATCTCGCATCCTCGCCCTTCCTGTCGCCATGGCCCCGATGAAGAAGGGGAAAGGGCCAAAGCATGTGCCCTCACCTCGCCCGTCGCCGTCGGTGGCTCCCGTTGTTGACCGGTCGATCATACTCAACCGGGAAGGCTCGGACAAGGTCAATTCCGCTATCGCCACCATCTTCAACGAGTGCGGGAGGACGACGGTCTGGCCCTCACTTCTCCATTGACTAAACAGCCACCGAGGTCCGGTACTTTGTCGATGCTCTGTGGGCGGGTCTGGTTCCCCCCCTTTTCTGATTTCTTCAATGATGTGCTTTCTCATTACCAGATCCACATGATGCATTCGGGTCCCGAATCCATTACTCTTCTTTTTGTTTTCGCTTTTGTCTGCGAGGCGATGATGGGCATCCCTCCTTTAATTGCCTTGCTGCGCCACTTCTTCTCTTTGCGTCTCAGCGATCCTACCCAATGCTCGGGGTGTGTGAGCTTCCTTGCCGCACCAGAAATAGCGGCTTCGGGAATTGACTTCAGCCTTCCTCTGCCCGCGACCGAGTTTCATGAGCGGTGGCTGTACGTGGACGCTGGGGTGCCCAGCCCCCTGCTTTCGGAACCAACCGTGCTCGCTATCCCCAACTCAGGCTGGGGCCAGGAGACGCTCATGAGCCCCCGACTCGTCTTTGTTTGGCATCGCTTCACGTACTTGAGGTCGCTCGATGTGACGGCACCCATGGTGGTGAAGGAGTTCCTCCTGAGCCGCATTGCCCCTCACCAGCGTCATTCCCGACGGATGTGGGCCTTCGTGGGACGTGAAGACCGCATGAGGCCCCAAGAGGAAGATCTGATGCCCGAAGTGCTGAGGAAGGTTCTCATGATCCTGACTGGGGACCCTTCTCCTGGCAGCATCCGGCATGGGGGCGCCTTGTTGTACCTCGAACAGGGGTGATTTCGTGAAGCAGATACCCAGCTTCGATGAATGTGGGTTGCGTCCCGTAGGCCTCAGGGGGCCCCGCGAGAACCTAGTTGTGGTGGTTGCCCTTCCGGTTGCCCATAACGGCCCTTCCTCGAGTGGCGGATCTGGGAGGCAAGGGACGTCGGGGGCTGAGGGGGCCGCCTTCGAGATGATGACGCCACGCGGTACTCCTGAGGTGGCAGCTCCTGAGGCCCGCCCTACGGCGGCTGAAGGCACCGAGCCACAGCCTGCAGCTCCTGTGGCAGAGGCCCCCGAGGTCCCAGCCACCCTCCTTGATGTGGCATCTGGCGACATGTCTCTGGGCGAGGCCTCCGACCCCGGGCACCTTGACGCTTCTTCCTCGTCGCAAGATGACCCCTGCGCCGAGCTTCTGGGTCGCTTCCGCGTGTACTTCGAGGCTCTCAGAAAGAGAAGGGAGGCCTTGGGTGATGATTACCCTTGCTGCCTATTGAAACGCAGGAAGTACTTCGCCACCGATGAGTAAGCCTTTCCCTTCCTCTGCTCCTTATTCCCCTGCTGCTTCAGCTGACCATTACCCTGCAGGGCCCTTCCTGGTGAGTTCGCGGAGGTGACTGAGGAGCCATCCCTCCAGGCCTCGCCCCCTCCACCTTCCCCAAGTGTCCCGGGCTCTAGCACTGCCCTTGTGGTGAGGCCGGTTGGCGAGGCGGGCCATCCTGCGGTGTGTCTTGGTTCTGCACCCCTCTTGACCATCTTTCGGGAGCCCTCCCGGGGCATAGCCAGCCTGCCCTGGGCTCTTCGACTGGTTGCGGACAGCGACTGGCTGAGGTCGGCCTTGCGATCTTCCTCGGAGGGCGAACTGGCTCTGGGCCAGGCTTCTGGCGAGGCGCGTTCGGCCATCGCGAGGGCGCCAGCCCCCAGCCCCCTGCCCAGCGGGGGAGTGCTGATCCGTGGCCCTCCTCGCGCGTCTGAGGCAGAAGGAGATGCAGAAGACGTGCTTGAGCGCGCTCGGGGGCACCGTGCCCTCCGCCAAGGGTTCCTCCGGAGGGCGGCGGACGAGGTGAGCCAGCTTGGTGTAGAGCTTGCTGACAAGGACGCGCGCCTTGAGGCCGAGGGCCTGCGCCTAGCTGAGGAGAGGCACAAGCTGAAGGTGGCCATTGCCCTTGCGCGCCACCAGCGTGCCCTCGACAGTGAGAAGGCCGAGGCATCGCTGGCAGCTTCTCGGGAGGCCTGCTCCCGGGCCGCCGAGGAGGCTCAGGAGGCCAACCAGCGGCTCAAGGCCGCAGAAGAGCAGGCGTGGGAGCTCCGGGCCCTGAGCAGCTCCCTGGAGCAACAGGTGGAGTTGCACGAGGCGGACCTTGCATCGATGGAGGGGGGCTCGGTTGATCGGGCAGAGCTTCAAAAGCATGAGGAGGCACTGAGGCTGGAGGCCACCGGGCGCGCTCTAGAACTTGAGCGATTGGAGACGAGGGAGCGCATGTTGGCGCAGGTGGAGGACGATGTCGCCGCGAGGGAAGCCCGAGCCTCGGAAGAAGTTGATCGCCACATAGCGGTGGCTCGCTCGAACCCCGAGCGCGAGTTCGTGGAGAGGCTTGAGCTGATCCAGGTCGAAGCAGAGGGCGGGTCCGCCGCCCTGAGGGCCAAGCTGGATGAAGTGACACAGCATGCGGACGCTACCGGGGCCGCCCTTGGCGCGGCACAGGCAGAACTGGCTTCTGCCCGAGCCGAGATGCTTCTTCTCCACCAAAGGGTGGACGCGACCGAGGCCGTTGCGCGGCGGAATGAGGATGAGATACGCCAGCGGTAGACCCTGGAGCACGTCCACAGCCCCATGCTCTGCGAGCTCCGGGAAAGAGCCAACACGGCCTTGGGTATCGTCTGCGAGGCAGCCGTCGGGGAACCTCATGTGCTCAACTATGCTGGTAACCTTCAGTTCTTCACCGACGTGGTGACGCAGCTAGAGCCGATAGGTTGGTGGAGGAGAGGAGTCGCGCCCTACTTGGGCGTGCTTTCTCTCGTGTCTTCAGCCATCTTCAGCACATGGACCCCCACTTCGACTTCAATGCCGCCATTGCACTGGTGCTCTTTGTCGTCTGGGGCGATCTGGCAAACTGGGTGGAAGACAACGTGGACGCCCTGGTTCAGGCCTTCACCACTGACGACGATGGCGTGGTCGTAGCCGCCGATGAGGGCGGAGTGGTGAATGGCCCGGGCGCTGGTGAGGGCGAAGTGATGAATGACCCAGGTGCTGTCGGCGGCGACGTAGGAGGCGACGACGAAGCCAGCAACGCTAGTGGTGGCTCCAGAGGTGTTCCTGGGGATGCATTGGGGGATTTATTCGATTGACCATGTGTCATTCCTGTTTCTACCCTGCGCAGAGAGAGTTCAGGCTTGGCCCAGGAGATTGTAAGAGCATTTTGGGAGGGGGAGCCCCTCGTGTAAAAACTTGCAGTTAGAGTATTTGTAGACATGGTATCACCCGCGTGCCTGCGCCGGGCGACTGGTTTATGGCGAGCCGACCAGCTTGTTTACCTTTGGCCCGCGTGGGCCCTGAGCTAGCCTGCGCAGGGTTGTGGTGCCCTGAGCGTCTCCCGAACGAGCCTGTTGAACCTGCAAGTAGATCCTCCTGAGAGGGCGTGCCGATGGCAGTCTGGGCTGCGTTCATGTTGGGCCTGGCCCGGGGCTCGCGAGGGGAGGCAACTGAAGATCGGACGGACGCAAAGCGGCAACTAGAACGCAAGAGATTGCTCGAACGAGACTAAACACCCCTTCCCAGGACACACGCACATTTTAAGCTCAAATCCAACTTAAATCCAACAGGGAAAAGCAACAACCAGGGGGAAAAGCAGAAAAAGCAGAAAAAGGCGCGTCCGGCACCTAGTCTAGTCTTCGACGTCTTCTCACCAGCGCGGAGCTAAGTGCTGCCACTGGGCGTGGGCGGGAGCCCCCGAGGCCCGAGGGCGGCTCTCTGGAGACTCCGGGTCGTGTACAACCCCACTCATTATTACGTGAGAGTGTCACGGGGCGGCAAGCTTCACAGGCACTGGGCCTTCTTCACAGGTACCGGCCTTGCTTCATATCGCCAGACGAGGGCCCCACCTTGCGCCATACTCTATTGCCACCAACGACGGCCGGAGACCAAGGACGCTGCCGATGGGATAGAGCGGTCGCCAGCGGTTCCCCCGACGACCACAGGTCCTATGCCGGGGGCAGGCCCTGGGGCACCTCCCCGACAGAGGGCCTACCTCCTGAGGGTGCCTTTCTCCGAGCGTCGTGCGGGAGAGGACGGATCTTGGCCCCTCTCCTGCAGCCCCTAGTGCCCTCCTCCTGTGGGGGTGGGGAGCTGCTGGATTGGGGCAGCCACCCACTGCGATGACCTGTACCTCCTGCGATCCATGGTTAGCATATGCCTGTTCCTGAGGGATTAGCGGTACCCGATAGTCACTGCCTCCAGCGCGGTCGACGGGGCCTTCCCTTGGCTCCTGAAAGAGCTCGGCCTCGGGTGCTTCTTCTCCCCAGCCTGGGCTGAGGAACTGGCCATTGTCTTCCTCCTGCGCGTGCCCTTGATCCATCATGTGTGGCACATACGCCTCTGGGGCCGTCGCCTCGAATGCCTCGCTGTAGTGCCCCATGTGCCACGTAGTTCTGCTCGCGATGCCAACCTGGGAATGGTAGCGTGGCGGCTCATCGGGACCGTGGGCTGTAGTGGATCCCCCTTCAAAGGTCGGAGGTGGAGGCGGCGCCGTTGGTGGCCAGGCGCTGAGGGCCTGGTTGGCGTTGGAGTGGCCCTGGAATCCGCTGGGAGCTGTGCGGGCGCGTGTGGAGCCCCCGTGCGGTCCTCCTTGGGCCTGAGGCGGCAGTTGGGTGCAGAAGGGGGGAGCCCCCAAGGCGGCGGAGCCCAGGAGCTCTACCACCCGCTCCAGTAGTACGTCGCGGCCGCCCTCCAGCAGCCTGCATTGCAGTAGTTCTCGAGCCACCGTGAGCGCGGCCCTTGAGTTCGCCTGCTCTCGCCATGAGTACGGCGCCGTGGCCGTGGCGTGGCTCGAGGCCCTCGCTGCCGACTGCACCTGCCGCGGTGTGAGGGCTGGTGTCGCCTGACCGCGTCGCCCGCGACCCGCGGCGCCCTGCGGACCGCGGGCTGCCTGGGGCACGGGGTTGAGGTCGCCCTGGGTGAGCGGCTCTGCAAGGGCGGCCAGGCCTCCCAGGGATCTGGGTTGCCCGTGGGGTCACCGGACATGATGATGATGCGACGGGCGATGAAGAGCAGATTCCGGCACACCCCTACCTGGCGCGCCAAATATCGGATTTCGGGTTTCGGCAAACCCTTGAGGTTCGAACACTGGGGTGCGCACGGAGATCACACCCTCAGCCTACCCATGTCTCACCGCCTCGCAAGGATCTAAACTACACGAAGGACAACACAAGGGACACAAGATTTATACTGGTTCAGGCCACCATTGTGGTGTAATACCCTACTCCAGTTTGCTGTGTGTGGGTTGCCTCTGGGGCTGATGAGGAACAATACAAAGGAAGAACAGCCTCGCGAGGGTCTGTTCTTGGTTGGGACGATGAACTGCTAGGGGAGTTAAGTCACCTCTCTCTCTCTCTCTCTCTCTCTCTCTCTCTCTCTTTGGTTGATCTCTCGATGCATCTACCTTGTGGGTGGCTAGTCCTATTTATAGGCGAAGGCCTCGGGCCTCTTCCCAAATATTGAGCGGGAAGGGCGCCAACAATTGGCCAATTTGAAGGGGAACATCTACTACACTTATCCTGACTAAAGTTGGTCCTCGCCTGCCAAAAGACCCTGACGATGACGCTTGCTTGGGCTCCACGATGCCCTCCGCTCTGCCATCCTGCTGGTCTTGGTCTTGTTGCACCGATTTGGTTGCCTTTGCTTGATACCCTTGCATGCGCTTGCCCCCTTTGCACCAAAGGAGAAACAAGGACTCTGCACAGGTCGGCGCCCGCCTGCGCCTTGGTCATCATGGCTTGCATCACGGGCACCTCGTGAGGTACCCCGCCTTGATCTCTCCGCCTCCTCGTGAGCCAGCCTGACGAGGCCGTGCCTGAGGAAGCCTCCTGTTGTCCGCCCCGCGAGGCTTGGCCCCTCGCGAGGGTCTTGAGCATGTGTTAATGAAGATGGGCCGTACTGGGCCACTCCTTGAGCCACGCCGCAGGCCACAGGCAGGCAAGTTTGGGTACCCCCGTTCCCAGAACGCCGACAGAAGGCACTAAGCATCGCATCAAGATTCAAGAGCAAGGCCAAGAAAGAACACTTACTGGTCCGAGGAGACGTAGCTCCTCTTCAGGCTCATCAGCAGGGGCTTCACCAGCGCAGCGGGAGCCGCGCTCTTGGAAGCAGGAGACCACGCGGTCGGCACAGCGGGAGCCGTACTCTTGGAAGCAGGAGAGCACGCGGTCGGCGCTGCTCGAGATGGTGACGGTGAGGGTGGAGTGCTGCCTCGGGGGATCAACGTAGTCCTGCCCCTCCTCCCGGCCGTTCACTTCAGCTGCTTCGAGGAGGCCAGCCCAGATTTCGTGGTGACCCCGGTTGGGCGAGCCAGCTCCACGACCGGATGCGCGTCCCCGTCGTCATCATCAGAGAAGTTGCAGAGGAGGTCTTCCTGCGTCGGGGCAGAGGATTCTACCTCCCCCTCCTGCTCCTCTGTGTCTTCGGAGGAATGGTTGCCGGAGGATAGATTCACCAAGGAGGCAGCCGACGGGAGAGGCCCCGTCGACACGAGCCCGAGCTCGTTCAAGACAGGCATGGCGGCGCGATCTTCTCCCCGTCTTCTCGGCGGTACAGTGGGAGTCAATCCTTTAGAGGGCCGCTCGAGTCCTTCACAGTCAAGGAAAGCAGCACATTGCTTAGCACATCCTCAGGAAGGCCGTCCTCGCACAGCTGGACCTTATTGTCAACGCCCCCGAGCTTCCACAAGGGGCGGGAGCGATCCTAGAGCGGTGCCAGGCGCTGCATCAGGAACTCCTTGAGGATTGTGGCCCCCGTCAGCTTCTCGGCCTTCAGGTCGGCCTCCATCTTCCTTATCAGCAGCCTCAGCTGGGGGTTGATGATCTTATTCGGAAAACCACCCCTTCTCGGAGGCTGGGAGCTCGGTCGGCAGCTCCAGCTGGTCATGGGAGCACTTGGCGTCCATAAGGACCCACTTGTTCCGGAAGTCCTCTACCTTCTTCCCCGCGCGGGAGATCGCATTGCCGCCATGGGCCGCGACGAAGCCAACACACCCTACTGGCTAGTGGCCGGTCATGCGGAGGTAGAAGAAGTGGCGGAGCATAGCGATGGAAGGCATCACTCCCACGAACGCCTCTAAGTAGAAGGAGAAGATGGATAGGAGGAGGAGAGAGTTGGGATGGAAGTGGAGCGCATGAAGGCCGTAATGCTGGAGAACGACATAGAAGAAGCGGGAGAAGGGAGGAATCAGCCCCGAATAGATGTTGCGCAGGCAGAAGGGATAAAAGGTAATGTTCACGGGCTCCGGCATGCCGGAGGCGACCCGGAGCGCTATCTTCCCCCATTCGCTACTGTCGCTCGCCCTCAGGACAAGCGCAGTCTGGAGCTTCTCCTCGGCGACAGAGGGCGTGACCAGCACCGACTAGAATCAGGTGAGGTGGGCAGCCTGGGCTAGAGCCATGGCTTTCTTGGCGGCCATCGGATGAAACCTTGGTGGGGAGGACCAACAGATCTGGAGGATTTGTTCGGCATTGGGAGAAGGGGATCTGAAGCAAGATGAAGGAAAGGCAATGAAGGCCCAGCGACAAGTGGCAACCCCTTTTGTTATATGGAAATGGTTGTCGAGCTAGCATGGGGAAGTGGAGACGCCCACGTCCCATCAATCGCCACGCGTCGTTCAAGGCCACAGGTGGTTAGGTACCGCGGCACTCCGCCCTTGCCCCTTGGCTTCGCCTAGAAGCCAAGTCCGAGCACGCCTTGGGCCTGGGGGCTACCATCGGCGTTCTGGATACGGGGGTACCCAGAATTGCCTGCCTGCGGCCCACTGCGTGGCTCCATCGACGGCCTGGTACGGCCCAGCTTCAGCATCGACAACTCAAGACCCTCGTGAGGGGCCAAGCCTCGCGAGGCGGATGACGCCAAGACCTCCAAGGGGATCGGCCTCCTCAGGCTGGCTCCCGAGGGGCGGAGAGTTCTATGCAAGGTGCACCTCACGAGGCTCAGCTGACGTGAGCCATGACGACCAAGGCCAGGCGGGCGCCCGGTGGGCGCAGAGTACCAGTTTCCTCTTTGTTGCAAGAGAGGCAAGCAGCAGACGCGGAGTCCCGAGGAAACACCCAAAGGTTTCCATGCTGGTGCAACAAGACCAAGACCGCCAGGACGGCAGGACAAAGGTCATGCCGAGCCCACCGCAGCGTCACGACCAAAGGCTTTTTGCAGGCAAAGCCCACTTTAGTCAGGATAGGATGTACTTCTTGTCCCCCTTCAGATCTGGCCGTTGTGGGATCCCTTCCCACCAACATTTGGGAAGAGGACCAAGGCCACTATAAATAGGACTTACCCACCACCATAGAGAAGGGATGGAGGAACGAAGGGACGAAGGAACGGATGAACATGTTGGATCCATTCTCACCCGACCACCTCACTAGCTCTCATAAGCTCAAGAACACCTCACCTCCTCAGGCCAGTTCATCCACTATACTAGTTCATCCCCAGCGCTTGGAGGCAATCCACCAAAACGCTGGAGTAGGGTATTACACCGCAAGGTGGTCCGAACCAGGATAAACTGTTGTGTCTCTCTATACCTTTGAGCTCGACGCGCTAGGCCCATAAGATCGTGAGTAGACATGCTGGGTAGGTTGAGATCTCCACATGCACCCTAGAGTTCGAACCTATCAAGGGTTTGTGGAACCCGAAATCCGACACTTCCAGTCGCAGGACGACAAGAGCTGCTTTGTCATTGACAATTGACCTGGAAGGGTTCAGATCCCTCTCGATCCTCTCCATCTCTAGCTCCTTGTTTTAGCAGTGCTCTGTTCAAAGGAAACAATTCACGGATGAATGATTGGGGAAATCTCAGCAACATGTGGATTCCAATCGGGCAAGAAAGAACTTACCAGCCAGCTTCTCATTCATCTCCGAGCAGAAATCGTTGATATACTGCTCCAGTGCATTCTTCTTCTCGAGGAGATCTGCTACTTTCTCCTCCAATTTCTTCTTCTCCTACTCAAAAGCAGCGGCTTGATCCCTACATTTCTTCTCCCACCTAGTTGATTCACCTTTTGTAGAAGCAACAACGGCCTTGAGGGTCCTGATCTCCTCCTCCAACTTGCCGACTGATGCCAGTTTCTCATCAGCATGTTTGGTCTTGGTACAAGCCTCCTTCTGAGCTAGCACCAGCTCCTTGTCCTTGTTCTCCAGGGTCTACTTCATGGTTTCTAAATCAACAGAAGTCAACAGCCTCTTTACGAGTTAGGCGTTCTCGCTACGAACATCTGTCATAGCGGAATAACTCGGATCAAAGGACAAAACAGTGCACAATGGTCAGCCAGAGGGAACAACTTACCTCCCAGGGTTTTCCTCTCCTTCTCCAACCGGGCGCTCTTGCGTTTCTCTGCATCTAGGTCCAGTCGGAGCAAAATCACCTCCTTCTCCAGGGCGGCTTAGTGTGATCCAACTCGCAGGCTCTCTGTATCGTATAAGAGATGATCAAATTGAAAAGCGTGGAGATAAAGACAACACCCTGATCTGTTATCACTCGGCTGACTAATGAGTCGGCGATGAAGAAGATCAAGGACAACAACACCCTGATCTAATATCACTCGGCTGAATACCTAGTCGGCGATGAAGAAGATCGAGGACAACAACACCCTAGTCTATTATCACTTGGCTGACTAATGAGTCGGTGATGAAGAAGATCTGGGAAAACAACACCCTGATCTACTATCACTCGGCTGACTACCGAATTGGTGATGAAGAAGATCGAGGACAACAACACCCTGATCTACGATCACTCTACTGACTACTGAGTCATCAATGAGGAATATCAAGGACAACAACACCCTGATCTACTTCCATTCGACTGATCTCTGAGTCAAGAATGAAGAAGATCCCATCTATGGTCTCATCAGAATACCGCCTCGGCCAGCCGAGTACGGACAAGCACCCCAAGTGCCGCACGATAGCTCTAAAGACTGCCCTCGATTTCCCACAATCAACAGCAGTCTCGGGGACTACACCCAGCAGGGTGCACTCAGCGGGCCCCACTGGCAAGTGACTTGTGTTGATGAGATGAGCTAAAAAAAGAAGGCAATTAGCCCTAGGGCAAAGAGGCCATAGTTCTAACACTACCACCGACCGCCTGCAGTCTATGGTAGCCTCGGACACTACACCCAGTGGGTGCACTCGGCGTGCCCGCACTGGGTCGCGAACACTCGGAAACACTATGGTTGAACCCGAGTGAAAGCGACTACACGAAAAAACATAAGTTCTAAGACTCCTGCTGACTGCTTCCAATCAGCATGAGCCTCAGGGACTACACCTAGTGGGTGCACTTAGCGTGCCCCCACTAGACCAAACACACCCAGTGGGTGTGCCCTACGCAAACCCATTGGAAAAAATCCAACCATAGAGAAAGAAACCAAAAATGAAGGAACTTTGACTGAAAATCTTACTTATGGTGGTACTTTCTCGGACGTTGGTCTGCAGTGCCTCGCTGGTGTCATAGGCATCCTTCAAACGACTGCACATCAACCCCACCTGGATCAAGGCCTCCTTGCTCACCCCCACATGGTCTTTTGGGACATGGTACAGGGGTCAAGAGGTGGTGGGGACTGATATTGCTGCTATGGGCCTCATAGCCGGAACCACCGCAGTCGCGGGCGCTGAGCTGCTCGGAGGTGCTGGGGTAGGCCTCGGAGCCAGGACCACTGCAGTCACAGGCACCGAGCTGCTCTGAGCTAGAGGACTATATCCCGTGGCCATCGTAGCAGTCCTGGCAAGTAAAGCCCGCCCCCCTCGGCTAGGAGAAGCCTCCTACATTGCCACATCGATGCAAGGCGCCTTTTCCTTGTCAGCCTCCGGGTGGAGCAGGTTGGCCCTATCTTCGTCATTCAACTAGCGAAGAGCAGTCGGATGAGATCTGGACATCATAGCTAGTCGGTGCAAAAATACCTTTTGAAGTAGCAGCGTCCGTCGCATCAATGTCACCTTGGTCCAACTAATGAGCATGCGGGTCCTCCGACATTGTTGATGTCTCGTTGCTATAAATTCTAACAGCACTCGGCCGTCATCCGAGTCAAGACAACAATATACAAATAATTGGCACAAACACTTACGTCGAGGCTAGAGGCACCACCACCTTGATCCGAGGAACCGTGACCTTCCGAGGTTTGGAAGCAATCTCCTTGGGCTACTTCTCGGCAGAACTCTCCGCCTCCTTGCACGTGCTTGGAGCTACAAGTCGTCCAACCCGAAGTAGTCGGCTGTAGGGCTCCTCCAGCCTTGCCACTCGGGTCGTGCAGCACCTTCGAGCGGGGTTCCTTTGGGGCATCGTAGGATGGAGAAGACTCGGCTTCCTTGCCGTCCTTAGAGCTCTCGTCCTCGTCGCTTTCATCTTTGTCATTGTCGTTGGTTTCCTCTGAGTAATGGCGCTCGATGTCACTCACCACGTCCTGAGGCGACCAGGTCAATCACTCGCTAACATACGGACAATCCTAGTGTGCATCAGCTACGTACCTCTATCGGCTGCAGATCCTTAGAGTATTGAGGCACCCTCCTAGCCCCCTTGGGTTGTCCCAGGCACAAGTGATCGCCTGAAGCATGGCCCCCACATCCTTCTCGGGAGGTCCTCCGGGTGTACCTAAGTGGGATAGATCACTTGGCCCCTCATACATCCACATAGGCTGGGCCCTAGCTCGCAACGGCTGGATCAGCCAAGTGAATAACGTCTGTAGTAGATCCATCATATTCAAGCCGGCGTTCACGCGGCTAACAAGGGTGACGGAAAAGATACCAAGATCCACCTTTTCCTCCTTCGTCACCCAAAGGGATTTGGGAGCACGCACCCTCACTGTCGAGTACGGGGGTGTCGGAATCGAGGCTCCGCAGACTCAAAGAAAGGTTCGAACTCCAGGTGTGCATGAAGAACTCTGCTATGCTACAGCTTGCCGCACATTGTCTCACGGTGATGCTCCATCATGCTCGAGCCAGATGGGAAAGGAATGGGACACGGAGATTTATCCAGGCTCGGGCCACCTTGTGGTGTAAAACTCAACTCCTGCTTTGTGGTGGATTGCCACGCCAGGAGGATGAAGATGAACTAGTACAAGGGTGAGCTGCCTCTGGAGGGCCCAAGCGATGGATTGATCTCTCTTCTCTATGGTGGAGTCTAGCCTATCTCTTTTCTATGATGGAGTCTAGTCTATATATAGTAACACTATTCTAATCCTATGATCAGAATAGTTATTCTGAAAATTTCTAGCCCTATAAAGGCGTGATGAGATCCTCCTGAACTCGTCGAAACAAAAATGAAAAGCACCATCTTAAAACTAACGAAACCAACCCCGACCCCTTTCCAAAAAAAAAAGAAAAAAAAAGAAAAAAAGAAACC